>NW_015641057.1:2582886-2598884 GCF_001515625.1 Sinocyclocheilus rhinocerous
TACTATACGCAATGAAATATAAATGTCACTGTCATTTGATGCTGGATGTGGTGAATAAGCTGCCAGTGATCAAAATATTGAATATGAAGTCATTGAAAATGATAGTTTTGAGAATAGGTTGAGATCGTGAATGTGAGGCAGATGCTGTATGTACTGCTCTGACGATGACAGCGATGGTAAAATCATCTGCTCAAATTGAACCTTTTTAAGTTTCAAAAGGTACCGAAATATGCTTTATTGTATTCTTCTGTAATTGTTCTTAAAATATCAAGAGAGTTTTTTGCTATTGCAGCAGTTAGAGATCCATCCGTGCTGGATATATAGGTCCGGGTTGCTAAAGACCCGAATATGTAATAATGATTGGCGAAACATTCATGCATTTAAGGGTTAAAGCGACAGAGCATGACTTCAGATGATCATTCGAGAGAGAAATTACATCTTCATTCCTCTGGCGTGTCTTTTGAGAACATTAATTATTTTCATTACATAACGACAGCACAATCCTCCCCTCCTTTAAACTCCTTCTCATCATTAATTAGGAGAAAAAGTCCGGTAAGACGCTCCTCAACAGGCAGATCATCACTCGGAAGTGAAACGTGAAGCATTTTTGAGGATTATTTTAATTTTGTTGTCATGCATGAACTGGTGTCTTCTCATTAGCCAACAGGCCTGATCGAAATATTAATGGTTACCACGGCAACAAAACAGGAAGAGGAGGCGTCCGGGAGACAAAAGATTGAGGCCTGGAATGTCCTCGAAACGATTTTAGAAAGTGTTTCTGTGCTTTTGTTTCTGCGCACGAAAGATCTACAATGACAGAATCAATGTTTGCTTTGCTCCTGTGAGGTCAAAGGTTAATTGTATGCCAGTCTCTAAGCACGCTCCTGCTGTCAATCAAACTCAAGGCTGACGTTCACCTGCTGACCGCATCTGATTTATGTTTAAATTAGCTGTAACTTAAACAGGCTCATGTACGGTGAGGAAATTACTGTCTGGATACCGTGTACAGACCTGTTAAACTATCGTTTACACACACACACAACACAAACACAGTGCCGATCCTAGACTTCTGGGGGCCCTACGCAAAACTGTGTCTGGTTGGGTGAATGAAATGCATTTTGTCCGTTGAAAAACGGTGTCTCTTCCACAGCTCGGTACGCTCTTAACTCGTTTTTTTTGTCTCGAGCAAGACTGTACGACATTCACGTTACATGATTTGACTGATTTTTACATAGAAAGGGCGACAGTGCACCGCATTAAAAGAAATGATCATTCATGTTTTCATAACTGCTGGCCAAATTCAAAAATGAAAATAAAATTAAATCATCTTTGACAGCAAGGGGGCCCCCTGGTGTATCGGGGGCCCTACGCAGCTTGCGTATTTTGCATATAGCGAGGATCGGCTCTGCACATACACACACACATTTCGGTAAGACGAAAATGTTCTTTAATTTTTTGCATGTTTGTCACACTTAAATGATTCAGATCATCAAACTTATTTTAATATTACACAAAGATAACCCAAGTAAATACAAAATGCAGTTTTTAAATAATGATTGTATTTATTAAAGAAAAAAAGCTGTCCAAACCTGCCTGGCCCTACGTGAAAAAGTAATTGTCCCCTAAATCTAATAACTGGATGTGCCACCCTTTGCAGCAACAACTGCAATCAACCGTTTGCGATAACTGGCTATGAGTCTTTCACATCGCTGTGGAGGAATTTGGGCCCACTCTTCTTTGCAGAATTGTTTTAATTCAGCCACATTGGAGGGTTTTTCGAGCATGAATGGACTGTTTAAGGTCATGCCACAGCATCTCAATCGGATTTAAGTCCGGACTTTGACTTGGCCACTCCAAAACCTTAATTTTGTTTTTCTTGAGCCATTCAGAGGTGGACTTGCTGGTGTGTTTGGGATCATTGTCCTGCTGCATAACCCAAGTGCGCTTGAGCTTGAGGGTAATATTAAAATTAGTTTGATGATCTGAATCTTTTAAGTGTGACAAATATGCAAAAAATAAATAAAAAAAACAGGAAGGGGGCAAAAACCTTTTGTATATATATATATATATACACACACAGTGCCGTGAAAAGTTTTTTTTTTGCTGTATATATATAGTTTTTAGTTTTATATTTTCTATTTTAATTTTAGTTTAATTTAATTTTTGTTTGGACATTTTTAATAGTTTCAGTAGTTTTTTAAGTGTCTATGATACTTGATAAATTAAACTATGATAAAATGAAAATGAAAAATGGCAATTGGCTGATTTTTTAATATATATTTCTTTTCATTTCAGTTCACATTTATTTAATTTAATTTTCTTTTCTTTTTTATTTTACTTATTAATAATCAAATAATAATAAAAACGTTTTTTTTTTTTCATGTTTTCATTTTTAATTGTAGCTAAAGTAGTTAACTATAATAACCCTGATTAGATAAAAATGTTATAAAATAATGAGCATGAGAATTTTTTATGAGTATAAGAACATTAGAATATGATTGAGTAGCTCCACCCACAGTGAAATGTTATTTGTCCAAAGTCATCGTCCATAATAATTGCATATTAATCATTAAATATTTTTGGCTGCTTCATTTAAAGGAACAGTTCACCTCAAAAATGAAAATGTTGTCATCATTTACTCACCCTCATATCGTTCCAAACCTGTATACGTTTCTTCCTTATGTTGAACATAAAAGAAGATATTTTGAAGAATGCTGGTAATCAGACAGTTGATGGTCCCTTAGTATTTCTTTCTCTACTATGGAAGTCAGTGGGGACCAGCACCTATTTGGTTCTTCAACATACAGTGGGTACGGAAAGTATTCAGACCCCCTTAAATTTTTCACTCTTTGTTATATTGCAGCCATTTGCTAAAATCATTTAAGTTAATTTTTTTTCCTCATTAATGTACACACAGCACCCCATATTGACAGAAAAACACAGAATTGTTGACATTTTTGCAAATTTATTAAAAAAGAAAAACTGAAAAATGCTCAGTATTTAGTAGAAGCACCCATTTGATCTAATACAGCCATGAGTCTTTTTGGGAAAGACGCAACAAGTTTTTCACACCTGGATTTGGCGATCCTCTGCCATTCCTCCTTGCAGATCCTCTCCAGTTCTGTCAGGTGGGATGGTAAACGTTGGTGGACAGCCATTTTTAGGTCTCTCCAGAGATGCTCAATTGGGTTTAAGTCAGGGATCTGGCTGGGCCATTCAAAAAATTTAAGGGGGTCTGAATACTTTCCGCACCCACTGTATCTTCATAAGACTCATACAGGTTTGTAACGACATGCGGGTGCGTAAACGATGACAGAATTTTCATTTTTTAGG
This sequence comes from Sinocyclocheilus rhinocerous, assembly GCF_001515625.1. NCBI lineage: Eukaryota > Metazoa > Chordata > Actinopteri > Cypriniformes > Cyprinidae > Sinocyclocheilus > Sinocyclocheilus rhinocerous. Next base: position 2,586,220 of record NW_015641057.1, read on the forward strand.
TGAACTATTCATTTAACAGCAGTTCCAGATGCAAAATTCAGATCACGTCCCTTCTGCACCATTGAAATGAATGTGAATGCTAACAGCATGTTTATCCAGGTATTATACACCCACAGGATAAATCTAATAGACTGAACACTCTCAGCGCTCTTCTGATATTACAGCTGATTATGAGCAATATCTCAAGCAGATGTCGCTCTGGATGTAAATTGAGAACATTTACCTACTGAGAATCCCTGCTGCTGTAAAACATCTGAAGGTGCTGCGGGGTTCAGCTCAAATCAATCTTCAGCAGCACAAAATTAAAACGCTCTCCGTCTATAAGTCTTTCTGCCTGGAATACTTCAAGTGAACCCAGGTCAAATACATATTTGTATTTTTGTATTGTTTGTATTGTTGTATTGCATTGTTTTAGGCCAGAGAGAAAGCGAGATCAATTAATCAATGTGTGTCTAATGTGTATATTGATCGTCAACACGCTTCTGTGAATCAACAACTCGGATTCATTTACATGGAACTCGAAGAACACAAACACACACACTTCTGTGAAACTAGCAGCTGTCTCTTCAGTTCATTGAAAATCCCACAGACACTGAAGGAGGAACCCAAACCAGAAGATCACAGAGACTCTCTTGACTTGGACCAGTATAAGATCAAGATTCTGAACACCTTAGCAATGCATAACACCCCCTGGTATTTAAATCTCATGTAATTTTAATGCTAACTTAAATATATAACACAATAAAGAAATATAAATGTGACTGGTATACTTCTTCTTAATATTCTAGTCTTTCCTGGTGTGCATTTTCCATACAGCTGAACTATGGCCTACCATAAAATAATTCCAGATATGACAGATTGCTCTCATATGGTTTTAGAAGACTGGGAATGTAGTGCAGAAGTTTGTGACTATATTTATGGTGCCTTTCTAGCGGTTATAATATTTATCCATCATTTCTATAACACCAAAAAGAAGAACACTGCAAAAAACAGTGAAGCCAGAATAAAATCTGAAAAATAATCGCAAACCTATAAGCAGTGACGGAAACTTTTCCAGAACAGTTACATTATCAAGGAATGATATTTAATGAGAGCTCTCTGACCCTCCCATAGACAGCAATGTAATTACCACGATCAAGGTCCAGAAACGTAGCAAGGAGATCGTAAAAATAATCCATGTGACATCAGGGGTTCAACCGTAATTTTACGAAGCTACGAGAATACTTTTTGTATGCAAAGAAAACAAAAATAACGAATTTATTCAACAATTCGTCTCCTCCGTGTCACCCTAACGCCAGTTTGGAGAGTATCCACTAAACGTAAACAGCGTATGCTGATCTGTGTCAGCTGCGCCACACAAATACGTTGTTTTCGTTCAAATCAAAACGTAAACAACGTAGAAAACGTATCCGCGTGGTGCAGCTGGACCTTGATCGTGTTAATTACATTGCTGTCTATGGGAGGGTCAGAGAGCTCTCAGAATTCATCAAACATATCTTAATTTGTGTTCTGAAAATGAACGGAGGTCTTACAGTTTTAGAACGACATGAGGGTGAGTAATTAATAGTATTGTTTTTGGCGGCCTGTTTTAATTTTAGTTTTAGTCTAGTCTTTGTGTGAAACTGTCATTTTAGTTTTTATTAGTAATGACAGAATTTATATTTTTGAGTGAACTTATCCTTTAATGAAACAAATGAACGTGCACAGGCAGACAAGAGGCTATCCAGCGACACAATGAGAGACGGCGTTGGTGTAGGATTGAATGCAACGCTGTCAGATTACCTCAGATTTCATTCACCGGTAAGAAAACCCTACAGTTTAAAGTGCATAATATTACAATAATAATGCCTTCAGTTCTCGCTCAGTCAGCAATAGCATAATGGAACGCACTGATGACGCATCATGTCTGCGCGAACAGGTATGCAAATACATATGTTGACAGGTAGGTAGGACAGCCTATCGTAGCCCTCGGACCGAGGGATATGATTGGAGGAACATTTTATGGCCCTATGCCTTATACAGACAATATAAATACATTTACATACATTTAGACCACTTAGTAATTGCAATCGGGATGTGAAGAGACTTTTAACCAGCATAACAAAAAAATAGTTTTTGAACCAAATCACCTACCCTGCCTTTAATTCAACCAATTCAACCAGTACTGTTAGCCAACTGCATTGAACACAATCAATACATACATTAATCATTTTGAGTCATGTGAGCCGTGCGGGCATTCGCCTGGGCTGATGGAATTAAATATAAATGTACTATTATCCCTGCTTTATACTGTATATTTACATAGCAATGGGCTGGCCCACGTCAAGCGGCCCAATGGCAACCCCACAACACTCTAACCTCAACATTCTGAACACCTTAACAACCACATAGAAACACCCTGGCAACCACCCACAACAATCCACTCAACATGTTCTTAAGAAAATGTAAATATATATATATATATATATATATATATACACACATATACATATATTGTATATTTATTTTACAGCAGAAAACTTTCTGAATGTTTCAGAGCTCTCTGTCACTAACCGTATGTAATTAGTTATTTATCTGTTCTTTAGTGTGGTTTTCTTCCGCAGTGTGACAATGACTTTCCTATCAGGCTCTAGAGCAGAAGAACATTAATTAGCTCAGTTCTGACACTCTCGTTAAGACACAAACGTGCTTTGTGTGTGTGATGAACAGCTGTTTGATTGTCCGTTTGGGAGGATGAGGTGAGCTGAGAGCTCTTTCATGAGCAAAGTTTAAAGACTACTTAATTGAAGAATGATTAATTATAACCACCCTATAGTAAATGTTTTGTCCTGCATAAGGAAACAGAATTGTGTGCTGTATTAAATCCTATATTTTATTGTCTTAAACTCAAACACATGAGAGCACTTCTTTATTGCATTTGTACAAATTACAGATTATTTTTGTACTGTTTGGTTGTTGTTGTTGTTTTTTTGTAAAGGAAAAAGAAATAGAAATATAGTTTCATTCATTTCAGTTTCACTGAGTCTGTTCATTTTGTAATATTCATGTACAGTCCCAGTTCTATAGTGTAATGAATTTCTTAGTTTATTTATTTTGATAACAGATGCATTGAAATCATGTGTCAGTAATTCATAATTAAAGTGGTCGAACAAAATTAGCAGTTCATTATTTACACATCCATAGCTGCTAATTGTGTAGACCTGGGGGAAAAAACACAAGAGCACACAACACCCAATGCAAGAATAAAATGAAATAAAATCATTTGCAATTGATTATTTTAGTAAACTGCCAAAATACATTATTAATGGAATCAATAATTTGGAATTTATTTAAAACGTGGTAAGAGGATGCATTTGCTGAATTATGCATATGCAGTCATTGCAGAATGCATATTGTTTCACATACAAAAAAATTTGGTAACACTTTACTTGAAGGGGTGTGCATAAGACTGACATGACACCTTCATAATCATGACATGACACATGTCATGAATATGAAGGAGGTTTTATGCATAAAAAAAACTTCATATTCATGACATGTGTCATGTCATGATTATGAAGGTGTCATGTCAGTCTTATGCACACCCCTTCAAGTAAAGTGTAACCAAAAATTCATTATGAGTATTCATTATGCTAGTATGTAATTTAAAATCCAGTTCATTAGCCTGTGTGTGTGTTTAATCTGGGGAAAACAACAATTAAATGTTCTTTGTGTAGTTCACACACACATTCATCATTTGTAATTACCCGTCTATTTCCTGGTGGGAGCACAGCGAGAATCTATTACTGCATAAAGAGCTGAAGACATTTACAACAGAGCTGAGAAGACGCTTTCAAGAGCCACTTCATCCTCAGATCAAACATCAGTTAATGTAATGATGAACTAACTACTCAAACCTATCATGACCCACATCAGCAGAGACACATGTGTGAAACCATAAACTGAACAGCCTCTGACTGAACACACAACAGCAGGATGCTAAGTCTATTATGTATTTCGTGGTCTATTTATATATTTAAATATTTTATTTTATTTATATTTATTTTAATGACAGCGTAAGTTCTGCATAAGTTTGGCTGTTTTGTAATTGGCTACCTGAGCTCCATCAGTCACTGTGATTGGCTGTGATGTCATCACCGATTACAGGGAGGTCACAGCTTTGAGGAATCTCCAGAGATTAGATGTCAATCAATGAGATGCGTAAATATAGTCTGAAACAAAACAGACATGACTGACAGCGCAACTGAATCATTCAGCATTGTAATTAGTGATCGGTGTGGAGTTTGTTTACCTGTTCAAGGTCACTGACTCCTCTCATTACAGTCATCAGAAATGTGTGAAACTGTCTAGACATTTTAAGAACTGAAATTTAAAAATGAAGAAGTCAAAGAGTTTGTGTATCTTTGATAATCTGTTATGGATGCTAGCAAACCTAATGGACGGGTAAAAACACGATATCTACTCCATGTACTGACACAAAGGGTGTAGATATGCAGAACAACTTTTGCGAGGTTGATTTTCATATTTGCATGTGATTTGCATATAATTAACAAATGTGTTCCAGGTGTCTGCTGCCACAGAAAATCACATTTTCTCCTCTGTGACTGTAAAACTTTGGCTGCATCCCAAATCACACTCTCTGTCCTGAGTAGTACATGAGATTAGGATTAAATCAACGGTGGGGAAGTCGTGGCCTAATGGTTAGAGAGTTGGACTCGTAACCCAAAGGTTGTGAGTTTGAGTCTCAGGTTCAGCAGGGATTGTAGGTGGGGGGAGTGAATGTACAGCACTCTCTCTCACCTTCAATACCATGACTGAGGTGCCCTTGAGCAAGGCACCGAACCCCCAACTGCTCCCCGGGCGCCGCAGCATAAATGGCTGCCCACTGCTCCGGGTGTGTGTGTTCACGGTGTGTGTGTGCACTATGGATGGGTTAAATGCAGAGCACTAATTCCTAGTATGGGTAACCATACTTGGCCACACGTCACTCTAAATCAATACTTTTATACAGCAAGGACACATTAATTTGATCAAAAGTGACCGTAAAGACATCTACATTGTTACAAAGTACTGTTCTATTCATCAATAAATTCTGGGGGGAAAAAAACATGGTTTCCACAAAAATATGATGTAGCACAACTGTTTTGTTAGGAAGATTCCAAGAGAAGGGGGGAGGAATGAGGGGGGGCCCCTGTGTTTACCGAGGGGGACCCCCCGGAGTCAATATGATGTTCAGGGGGTCCGGGAACCATCATAAATGTTTCTTAAGCAGCAAATCAAAATATTAGAATGATTTCTGAAGGATCATGTAACACTGAAGATTGGAGTAATGATGCTGAAAATTCAGCTTTGATGACAGGAATAAATTGCATTTTAAAATATATTACAATAGAAAACGGTCACTTTGATTTGTAATAATATTTCACAATTTTAATTTCTAATCAAGTCAAATAAATAAAGCCTTAGTGAGCATAAAAGCCTTCTTTCAATAAAATAAAATAAAATAAAAAGGTCAATTTACTTGTTTACTCAAATGTATTTTTTACCTTTTATTGGTGAAGGTTAAAGTATATTTTATTGCGTAACTGAACTGCAAATTGGGATCTAGCCTCATGCACATTTTTAATGGCAGTATGCTAATGTCCACACCATTTCAAAGGTTGTGACATTTTACTTTTACTATTATTTTAAACTCAATCTGCACCCAAACTGGCAGTGAACCCCACCCTGAGCTTCACTTTAAAAACAAGAAAGAGCGAAGTGTTGTTCCTTCCCATATCCCTCATTTCTGGCATATTTTGAGCATGTCAGAAAGTGGTATGGATGGATGACAGCTGTCCACAGAATAATTACTTTCTTGAACACCTTTTCACACTTTGACACTCGTCTTCTATTCTCTTTGCTTTCTATTACCCTACAGCCCTTCACACACACTCGCTGCTGTCATTCTGCTCCCATCATCTCTGTCCCTTGCGACTGTGTTAAATTGGTCTTGTGTTATTCATATGTTCACTGTAATAGTCCCTGTCTCATTTTCCTTTGTTTCTTCATCATTCTCTTTCTCTCCCTCTCTTTGGTTATTGCTAATGATTTAATTCTTGTTACAAGATGCTATTAAAAAACAAGATTCCTTGAGAAGCGATTATCTCTAATTAGACAAACATTCTCACTCTCTCTCGCCAAATCAACGGCAACTAAGCTTGCTTCCACCACTGAATACATTTTTCTCACAATTCTGGGTTTATCTCACAATTTGGAGATTTTTCTCAGAATTGCAGGATATAAAGTCAATATTGTAAGATATAAACTCAGAATTTGTGAGAATAAAAGTCAGAATTGTGAGACATTAAGGCAGAACTGCAAAATATAAAGTCAGCATGCTCTCAAAATTGCAATATATAGACTTGCAATATATAAAGTCAGAATGGCAAGATATACACTTAGAATTGCGAGACACTAGTCAAATTGCAAGATATAAAGTCAGAATTGCATGATATAAACTCAAAATTGTGAGATATAGTCAAAATTACAAGTCATAAACTCAGAATAGCAAGAAAAAGTAAAAATTGCAAATATAAAGCCAGAATTGTGAGATATAGACTCAATATTTCAAGACATAAAGCCAGAATTGCATGATATAAACTCAAGATTGCAAGGTAAAGTCAGAATTGTGAGATATAAACTCAGAATTGCGAGATATAAAGTCAGAAATCTGAGGAAAAGGGTCAGAACCGCAAGAAAAAAGGCAGAATTTTGAGTTTACATCTCGCAATTCTGAATTTGCATTTGACTTTTACCTCAAAGAAAGTCACAACTGCCTTTTTAATTTTTTTTATGCTGTGGTGGAAACAAGCTTCCATAAGCAACAGACAATATGTCATTATACTCAATTCTAGAATGTTATCTGGTTGCAAGGGAGCTGCTATACAGTTCTGAGTGATTGCTAGGGTGTTTCTAGTTGTAGTCTGTGAGGGTGTTGTGAGTGTTTCTATGCTGTTGCTATATGGTTGCTGAGTAATAGATTGTGTTTCTGGAAAGAATCAGATGTCATTAAGTTCGTATGAAGTTTTAATTAAAACAGGAAGAATGAGACAGCGCTAGTGAGAAATATACTGAGTGTGAGTTTAATTATTATCTCAGCTATCTGGTGTCGTCCAGAGGGACTGAGCATAATACTTGAGTTTCATATCACAGCAGAAGAAGCACAGGAGTGTGAAATTAATCTTCACCTGTATGAATATTACTGCACTTCACCGTCTTCCTCATTAACAAAGAGAAATGCCAAACCACAAAACGGACGTTTCATTATGCGAGCTGTGGTGTGAAAGCACGCTAACTTCATTTTCAACCCACACATGTCAATTCCGTTTATAAACGGAGAAGAAGAATAAGACAAACAATAATTAATCTCAAGACTTTTGTGCAGACAACAATCTGGATTAATTTACTAGCGATCGTGTTCACATCGCTGTTCTGTGTTTGTCTTATGCCGGGTTCAGACTACACAATATTTTTGTCGGTCACGATAGTCACTGTGTCAGATTTCATGATTTTGACTCCTAAAAACTTGTTGTGTCGTGGACAAGAAACATGTCAGACTACACGTTGCTTCCCGACCATTCATCGTGTGCCGTCTTTGACGACGCGCGTGATGTCATCGAGAAGGCGGAACAGGTTCGTGGAGCTGTGGCAATAGTGTCATCGAGGGACTACCACAACAGAACAAAGAAAGAAAAATGCTGGCGAACTATAGCGGAAGCGCTTCAGCAATGTTTACACTCTTGTTTTTCGCAAATCAGTCGCTAGTTCCGCCTTCTCGATGACATCACGTCAAAGACGGCACACGATGAATGGTCGGGAAGCAACGTGTAGTCTAAAGTAAGTAATTAATGAGTAATTAATGACAGAATTTAAATTTTGGGGTGAACTATCCCTTTAATTGTGCGGGAGTGAGTGTTTGGAAGAGGCTGGTCTAGAATAGTCTGACAGACAGTTGCCAAGGAAACTAATTAAACTGTTTAGCTCTTCTAATATGACACAGCAGAGGGAATTCCTGTGAAGGAGAGAGATAGCGGGATCCACATGTAAACTTGCTTTGGTTCATACACAATGTGTGTGTTTTTTTCTGTACTGACCAGATTGTATGACTGGTAGGCTAAATATACATGCTTGGAAAGTACTGTATCCCACAATGTAATGCACTTGACTTTGGATTTCAAGTGCATTGAATGTAATGTGAGAATGTAGAATTTTTGCATATAATTTCTATGGAAAAAATACCAGTAAATATATACTATGCAGTAAGCATTTTCCAATATTTTTTATTTTTTTTTACAAGTGTTATTCATAGGAATTAAATATTACCTTACTACATGCAGAATGCTACACGTATACTAATATTATTTTAAAACGTAGTATGTGAAAAAGGTATGCAATATGCAGTGTTACTGTAGTACAAACAGTAAAAAGTGGGTTTAATAAGCATAAAGCATGAACTGATCACACATATAACGCATGCAACTAAGTCGCTTTGAATAAAATCATCTGCCAAATGCATCAGTGACAATTTTTTTAATGGTTTTAGTTGATCATGATCATCTTCAATGAGATGTAATATGATAGTGATACTATGTAGAGTACTATGGCTGTATGCTAGTGTGAGGATAACCACACAAACACCCAGAATGAACTCATGTAACCACAGTTGTTCCCACATATGAAGCTCTTCTGCCCCAGTGTGTCAGCATTAGGACACTAAATGATTCACCTGGTCATTATGACATCACTGATCTCTGACCCCGCCCACAGAGACTTCATCCGGCACTGTTGCCATGGGAGACAGAGCCGGCAGCGTTCGTCCAATCAGAAGGCTGGAGCAGGATTAGCGGGGAGAACGCACAGATATTTCCTGCTCAACTCAACTTTAAAGAGTTTCGTCAAGCAGGAAATGAATCTGAACATGTTAGTAAACATTCTGACTAAAAGAAATAGAGTTAAAGTGTAGGACCAACACAGAGCCGGCTGAGATTAGTGTCAGGCTGCGGTGTGTGTGTGAGCTTTATGAGCGTCGGAGTGTGTGTGTTTGTGTGGCTGACAGAATCTAATTGCAGAGAAACACCAGACAGTCCAGCATTAGCAAACAATAATCAGACAAACAGGGATCTGACAAACAACAGGCCTGTGAGGGTGATTCAGAATTGTGAAGATTAGATGTCCACACAATGATAGTAAAACCTAAAATAAAATGTTGAAAGCAAGAAAACAAAAAAAGGAAAAAAATGATAAACATTTGTAAATGGGTTATAGAAACAATATATATAATTTAGTCAAAAATACTTCCTTATATATATATATATATATATATATATATATATAGCCTATATTATGGTGACTCAGTGTCTCCACAATGATGGTACAACCTCAAATTAAATTAAATAAAATTTAAAAAATGTAAAAAATTAAATTAAGAAAAAATGTAAGAAGAAATTAAAATACAAGTAAAAATAACAATGTAACTAAAATAAAATAAATCTCAATTAAAAAAAAAATGTTTTTGTGAAATTTACATTTAAAGGGTTATAAAAAATATGATCTCAATATAAAACAAAAGCAGTGTCACCATTATGTTCAGTTTAGCTTTAGTTTTGTTTTCATGGACACTTATTATGTTTCTCTTGGTTTCTGTCTGCTTATGTTCCTATTTACCCATCCCTCATTAGTTGTCATGGTTCTTCATTGTTTCTAATTAGGGCACACCTGTTTGCATTTGAGTTCATCACCTTCACTGAACACAACAGGACACAAACCATACACTTCAAATGCAGTATTATTACAGGATGCTGATTATATTTACATACATGTTTCATATTTTTTTTTAAAAAGCAGCAACACTGAGGAATAAAAGTGCAGGAGTTTACAGTGTGTGTGTGTGATGCTGACAGGATATCAGAGCCTCACATCATTACTCCCTCTCACACACACTTTTATCTATCTTATGTAATAAGGTAATACTGAAGATTAACCAACAGACCATATTATACAATCAAGATTTTTTTTTTTTTTTTGGGATGTGTAGTGTCAGTCACTTCTTTAAAGTTGTTATTGTGTTAACAGATTTAGCTTGCACTAAACGGGGGGAAGTCGTGGCCTAATGGTTAGAGAGTAGGTTTTGTAACCCAAGGTTGCGGGTTCGAGTCTTGTACCGGCAGGGATTGTAGGTGGGGGGAGTGAATGTACAGCGCTCTCTCCCACCTTCAATACCACGACTGAGGTGCCCTTGAGCAAGGCACTGAACCCCCAACTGCTCCCCGGGTGCTGCAGCAAAAAATGGCTGCCCACTGCTCCGGGTGTGTGTTCACTGCTGTGTGTGTGCACTTTGGATGGGAAGAGCACTAATTCACTTTCACTTAACTATGAGATTATAAGAGTTTCGTAAATCTGTTTTGTTCTTTATAGGGACGTATGTGTGTGTGTCTGTCAGATGTCTGTCTTTATATGTGTGTGTGTGTCTGTCAGATGGCAACCAAAAAAAAAAAAATGCTCAGAAACTCAGCCCTCTAAACTCAGTTTATGTGTAATATTGAAAAAGATCAACACTGCCCTCTGTTGGACATTGTGTTATTGTTACTAAATGACATCCTTATCTAATGCATTTTCATTAGAAAAAAAATAAACATATCAAACACAATAGGGTTTATTCATAATCCTCTATTTTACTGTATATCAGACATAAAAGCAGACATGCAGGCCTTTGAGAACTCAAATCAATAGGATCACCTGGCTGATAAGGCAAATAAAGAGTCCAGACACACTTATAATCTATGTTCTATTTTCGGTATGATACTCTGGTGTTAGATCCTGCTCACAACATTGCTGTTAGTCAGTAAATGTGATCTATCTTTTACAAGTCAGTGGAGAGATGCTAAGGTGTTTTTATGTTTAACCATGAAGATTTGATGCACAAGTGTTGCAGCATATGTGTGGGGCTCACCTCTTGTCCGGATCTACAATTTTGCAGGCAAAATAAACAGGTCTTTGCAGGTCTTTTTTAACCATAGTGGTTGAACTGTGTTTTGTGATGCAAAGGTCACTTAACCACAAACACAGCAGAAGTTATCTCTCTGCTCACTTTGGCTAAACCGAAATGCAATAGAAATTAGCAAAAATCAAACACTGACAAATAAGAGAGCATGACACTGTATGACTTCTAGAGCTGATACAGGGCGATTTGTTCAGCAGAGTCATGTAAGCTGCATATCATGTATGATTCAATACCAGCTTCAGATTGCATCATTCATTGTTTTGCCTAAAAAGTATAAGGATTGTCCAACCCCAGTCATTGGTGTATTTTAGTAATGTCTGATTTAAATTGAGACCCCTTCCCTTTAATAGAGTTATCCTCCGCCGTTTCCAGGGCTGTGTATAGTACACTGACCTAGTAACTTATCTTGAAAACTAGAGCCAATCAACAATTTTAAGCATCATTTTTGTTCCCAGTCACCCATAGAAATACAGTAAGTATATGACTACATTTATTTCAGAAGCATTTTGGCTGTAAGTATTATTATTTATTACTTTTTATTTTATTATTGAATCTATTTGAACAGATCGCACCTTGATGCTAACCAGAGAGAAAAATATGCATAGTCTGTCAGTGTCACACAGTGTCTAGTTGTTGTGTCCTATACTGTCCACTTGATGGCACTCTCCCCTTCCACTGTTACATGGCCATGAACTCAGATTCCCATAGTTCTTTGCCCATTCTCTTCTGGACTGATTGTCCAAGGCTGTATGTCATTTGTATTAGTTTGTCTCTCTATTTAAGCTGTGTTTGTGTCTGCATTTGTCATTGGTTTTGTTGATTTTGACCCTTGCCTGTTTTTGACAACGATTCTGGAATTCCCTAATAAATTACTGCACTTGGATCTTAATCTTGTCTCAGAGCAGTACGTGACATAGTCAAGGTAACGTCAAGGTATGCAGGTGCATATGAGCCCGGGAAGTTCGGGGGAACTTTTAATTGAAATGAGGGAACGAATAGAGCCCTCCATGGGCCTGGCCCTTGTCCAACAGCTTATGAGAATTCTCGGCCCGAGTCCGACTGGATACCGTGACTTTTTTACACAGCTATTAAAATCCCCTTTTTTTTTTTTGGGCCGCTGTGCCAAAATTGTGTTTGCATTCAGTAGCCTATATGGCAGCATTTTTGTGCCACGTTGAAAAATAGCTAAATAAGATTAACGTTATAATATTTTAAGAATAAAGTCAAAATTACGATACTAAAATCATGTTATATTGCGTGAAGTTAATGTGAAAATTCCACCTATAGGCCTAACTCCTCCAAAAAAATCAGTCTGTGGCATCCGTCATTCTTTTGACTTTTTTAAAACTCTGATTGCTTCAAGTTAATTTAGAAATATGTTTGGAACATTTTATGTTTGTTAAATTCAAGTTTGTTTGTTTTTTTTAAACCAACACGACTTGCCTAAAATAAACAGACATAAAACACTTAATGCATTTCACAGTTTTAAATTAAACATTTAAGCTAGATAAATGAGCGCTGTTAGGCGCATATCCAATCGTTTGTGCGGAGAGTGGAAGCTAAAGCGAGCGCTGCAGGACATGGAGGCGCCAGCGCGATCACTTGCATTTTTTTTTTAAGAACA
>NW_015641057.1:2598941-2606209 GCF_001515625.1 Sinocyclocheilus rhinocerous
ATTTTTGCTCATAAAGGTAAGAGTATACATCATTCGGAACTGCAAAGGGTCTACTTGTATTTGTGTGCACTCACAATATCAACAAAACCTTGTGCTTTTGTAAAATAAGGAAAACAAACAGGATGCGCTTTCTGTCCTCTTGCGCAGGAGCGCTTCACCGACATGATAAATATATCTATAGAATGCTTTAAATTACTATTTTTAAAACGAAATGATTCAAATCGAAAACAAAACCTCTTTCATTATGTAATCCGTAAAGATGAATGTCTCTCTAAAGGCACGTCCAATGAGGAGATGGCGAGTCAGGTTCCTCAAATTAATTTGTGCAACATTGACTCAGAAAACATTAGTTTATTAACAAATAATTCAAATATCCCCTCACTATTTTTTTTACCTCCTTTTTTTTTTTGGGCCGCTGTGCCAAAATTGTGTTTGCATTCAGTAGCCTATATGGCAGCATTTTTGTGCCACGTTGAAAAATAGCTAAATAAGATTAACGTTATAATATTTTAAGAATAAAGTCAAAATTACGATACTAAAATCATGTTATATTGCGTGAAGTTAATGTGAAAATTCCACCTATAGGCCTAACTCCTCCAAAAAAATCAGTCTGTGGCATCCGTCATTCTTTTGACTTTTTTAAAACTCTGATTGATCGATTCATGAGACATTCGTTTGTATTAAATTGTTCTGATTGTTTTTCAACATGCATTCAAATATTGAATACTAGTATATTGATAGTCATTTACTGTAACAGGATATGACTCAAAAACCTATCTCGCTGCACGTTAGTTTTTGTTCTGTCAGCACAAGCTTTGTCTATGCACTGCAAATGATATTGTAGTTTGCACACATGCACGTGTGTTGCACTTGTATATATGATATATATATACAAATATACATTACCAGTCAAAAGTTTTTGAACAGTAAGATTTTTTATATTTTTTAAGTTTGTTCTGCTCACCAAACCTGCATTTATTTGATCCAAAGTACAGCAAATACAGTACAATTTTGAAACATTTCTATGATTTAAAATAACTGTTTTCTATTTTAATATATTTTAAAATGTAATTTATTCCTGTGATTTCAAAGCTGAATTTTTAGCATCATTACTCCAGTCAATAATATAATAATAATAAAAATGTTTCTTGAACAGCAAATCAGCATAGACTGTTATAATGATTTCTGAAGGATCATGTGACACAGAGTAATGATGCTGAAAATTTAGCTTTGATCACATGAATAAATTACATTTTAAAATATATTCAAATAGAAAGCAGCTATTTTAAATAGTAAAAATATTTCACAATATTACCGCTTTTGCTGTATTTTGGATCAAATAAATGCAGGCTGGGTGAGCAGAAGATACTTCTTTAAAAACATAAAAAATCTAATGTTCAGAAACTTTTGACTGGCAGTGTATATTTGTATTTATATATAGGCTAATGTATTAATTTGTGGAAGTTTTTATTGCATAAAATAAACTTGAAGGGATAATTCTGTTATCATTTACTCACCTTGATGTCATGGAGGAATTACAGAGAATCAATAAATTATGAATAATTTATTGCTATTTTGTGAATAATATGTAAGCATCTAATCAACAAAAAAAGTAATCTGATTACGAGTATTTTAAAATGTAATTTAATTAATTACAAGTACTTAATTTTTGGAATCTGATTACGTAATCCAGATTATATGTAATCAGTACCCAGCTCTGACAATTTATATCATGATATAGTCATTTTTGTTATTGTATCTTTGTTATTAATAATAAGAACATAACAAACAAAAAGGACAAATACAATAAAACAAATACACAAATGAAATAGGCCTGTTTTATGTAAAGTAGATATATTTAACAGTAGCATTCAAGCAAGATATAATAGATTGAATAAAGTAATCAAAATCAATATACATTGATTCTTATTAAAGCTAGTCAGTCAAGATCAGTGAGTGATTTTCTCTTTTTCTTTTGCTGCTTGATTAAAATTATACAGAAACAAAGCAGCAGGAGTATTTGCTGTCACAAGAGCTGCTGCACGGATCCAATTTATTGATACACATGCGTTTTCATTAACTGACGTTCACTTAAAGGTGACATATCATGAAGATCTGACTTTTCCAGGTTTTAAGTGCTATAATCAGGTCCCCAGTGCATCTACCAACCAAGGAAACATGAAAAAGATTAACCCAGTAACTTTGTTTTGGTAAGCCTTTTTCTGCAAGCATTTCAAAATGATATAATAAATGATCTGTGGGGTATTTTGAGCTGAAACTTCACAGACACATTCTGGGGACACCTGAGACTTATATTACATATTGTAAAAAGGGGCATAATATGTCTCCTTTAAGTCATAAGTCAAGGTGGGCAATTTAACCTAATCATGTGTGTATTTAACCTTTGAAATAGCAAGCTTGACTTCTTCAGACTGTTCACTGGTCATGGAATGTATGGAACCTTGATTTCGTCCTTTACAGAATTTGGCCCGGGAGAGTTTCCAATAAAAGCCCATAACTAGAATTAAGAATTGCACCAAAATCCCACAAACAGTTACAGTAATTGAAATGCTATTGAAGGTTATAGAGAGTCAAAACAAATACAATGTCTCATAGAAAATGAACTGTTAATCTTATTTGATACATGGGTCTGATCAAAAGGTCTATTTTTCCAATTGATGCATATATAAAGGCAAGAAAACTTGTTCTGATGAATCTGCCATCCAAATAGATTTATGTTATCTGTATTCACATTATCTCCAGAATCCTCCAGGTAGAGCATCTAAAAGAAAGCGAAGTTCAACCATCCCCGGAGAGAGAGTGACTATGTAAGGTTTTATCGTAATTTTCACCCGTTTTAACACTCTATAGTCTATAATATTTAACTTCAAACTATTTTTTTATTTAACATGAATCGATCGCAAAAATCTAATTAAGGTTATTTTATATAAAGTAAACATTTCTTACTGTAGTCATTATTGTAGGATTTACTTTGACAGTTTTCACTCTGCTAGTAATGGCCAAAGATAGAAGACTGAAAAAGTATTTTCTTGTGAAACATGCTCCAATAATCTGTTTTATTTACAACTTTAAAAAGCATTTTAGTGCTTTTAAACTGCTTAAAAGTTGTAAACTAAGATTATTTCTGTATTTATCTAGACAATCAGCTGACTTGCCATTCAACTTTAATTATGAAGAAAAAGTCATGATCAGTAGCAATGATGCTATTGTCCTGACTACGGTCTCTCCTGCAGGTAATAATTTGTACAATTGCTGTTCTGTTAACCTTAAATTGATTTTGTAATTCGCTGACAAAATGAATCTAGCTTTAGACGATTTGATCAGATCACCTGCATGCAGCATTATATATTAACTTTACTTGTCTATGCACACACTCTCTCTCTCCAGATAAAATCACCAGAGAGGTTTGAGATGAGACGCTCAGAGGAGATTCTCACGTGAGAGAAGCTGGGATGATTGGCCCAGTGAAACATGCAATGTGTAGAAGTTCACATGTGAGATTGTGTATCGGGTGAATGAAATATGCTTTAAATGCAATTTATTTGCTCTAGAAAAAGTAGCTCCTAAAATGTAAATGAATCTGAACTAACTCACAAATGGACATAGCACCATTAATCATCACAGTTCACACAGGACATGTTCTTGCATTCGAAAACATCAAGAAATTTTTCTTATGTATATGCTAGCTTTCTTTTTAGATGCATTATCAAGAAAACACAGTTATACTCCTGTCATGACATAACTGTGCTGGTTTTCTCCGGTTCTGAATGTGGCGACTGGATACTATATGCATTGTCCAGAATACATGTAATTCACATGAATATGTTAATCAAATTTTAACATCTATGGTCTATATAAACAGAATTTGAAGATTCTGAATTCGACTAGATTCATTCTGATTAACAAAAATTAGTGCATGTAAACATACCTCATGTCTTTGAATAATCTTTATTAGGAACTTTTCTCAGCTGTTCATACAGGTGCATCTCAAAAAATAAGAATATCGTGAAAAAGTTCTCTTTTTTTTGTAACATTTCAAAAACTGAATTTTTCATATATACTAGATTAATTACATGTAAAGTAAAACATCTCAAGTTTTTTTTATTTTTTTTTTATTTGATGATTAGAGCTTACAGCTCATGAAAGTCAAAAATCCAGTATCTCAAAATATTAGAATATTTATGTTTGAGTTTCATTAAATGACCATCCCTACAGTATAAATTCCGGGTATCTCTTGTTCTTTGAAACCACAATAATGGGGAAGACTGCTGACTTGGCAATGGTCCAGAAGACAATCATTGACACCCTCCACAAAGAGGGTAAGTCACAGAAGGTCATTACTGAAACAGAGTGCTGTATCAAAGCATATTAAATGCAAAGTTGACTGGAAGGAAGAAATGGGTAGGAAAAGGTGCACAAGCAACCGGGATGACCGCAAGCTTGAGAATACTGTCAAGCAAAGCCGATTCAAACACTTGGGAGAGCTTCACAAGGAGTGGACTGAAGCTGGAGTCAGTGCAACAAGAGTCACCATGCTCAGACGTCTTTAGGAAAAGGGCTACCAAGCCACTTCTGAAACAGAAACAACGTCAGAAGCATCTTACCTGGCTTTTCTGTTTTGCAAATCCTTTTTTTAATTGATCTTAGGAAATATTCTAATATTTTGAGATACTGGATTTTTGACTTTCATGAGCTGTTAGCTCTAATCATCAAAATTAAAACAAAAAAACGTATTAAATGTTTTACTTTACATGTAATGAATCTAGAATATATGAAAGTTTCACTTTTTGAAACAAGTTACAAAAAAAATAACTTTTTCACGATATTCTAATTTTTTGAGATGCACCTGTATATGAAGTACTGATACATGCGATTATTTGTAATATTCTGTGATGACTTTAAAATAATTTAGGCTTGAATCATAACCACATGTAACTGTTTATGCTTCTTGTTCTCTTGTTACATCAATAAAATGTGTGAACTTTTTAAATTGCTGGAACCGTCAAATACATTGTATTGTAATCACTAGATTAGATCATCCACTAAACCTCGAAACGAAGAATGTGAATGAATTTACCATGACATTGAAAAAAAACTGAATTATATCTACAGTCTATGTGTATATATTTATAATAAAGATAAAATTTCAGAATTGTAAAAGAGTTTATTGCTGGTACAGACGATACAATGTTTAAAACACTGACTTCATTTCATTAGAGTTCGTTTTCGAACACATTCAATGAAATCAAGGCTCTTTTTTCTTCTACAGCTCTGTTACTATCAGGCTTTAAGAGCTTTATCACTTCTGTTTGTAACAGATTCAAGTTAAGAGTGGTAGAAAAATGAACAGCCAAAATGCTAATAAAAAAACTAAAGAGACAGAATTAAAAATGAGTGGATGGTTCAGACGGTTCGGAAGATGTTTTTGCTTCATCAGGTTTGGAGTTCATCTGAAAAACACACACACATATTCACACTTGAATAAAGGTAGTGATATACAGTATATACTGTGCATGTGGTGCATGATGGGAAGCCACATCACAGTGTTTGTGGCTTGTTAAAGCTCTGTTGAGTGTGTTACCTTGGTTTTAAAGAGCAGGTTTATGACTCCTTTGGAGCGACGGTCACCGGTGCGGTCAGATGGCAGACACACAGAAACGCTTTTACTGTCACGCTTGGACCGCGCTGACTCCACCTCCTCACTCCCATTGGCTACTGACAGAGACAGACCTGAGGACAGCATGTGAAATCAACCGTCTGTTAATATGGACTTCTTCCTGTTTTGTTGTTGAGAATTTTGGTATCCACAAAACAGGAAGTAGACAGCTTCATAAAGATACAACAACATTTTTTTCCACAAAAGTTTAGGGTTACTAAACATTTACATGAATTTCATTAGCTAAAATGAAGAACAACAAAAGGGAATGAGAGGAGTCACTATGATATGAATGATGTACCTGCAATAGTGGGCAGAGATCGGGAGTTGACGAGGCCGCTGCTCACACTCGGCTCTGACAGATTCGTGTCACTGCGAAACTCCTGCTTCTTGGAGAGCTAGAGAGAGACAGAGAGTTAAACTAATAGTTACCATAATAATATCATCACAACCACTATGAAATAAAAACAAAAACAAGTTAATGAAGGACCAAACTTGCAAAAATACTCAATAAATTAACTCGTGGGGTAAAGGTGTTTCAATGTGTCTGAATTGTTTTTATTAAATACAATTAATGAAATAAATAAATAAATTAAATATTACAACATTAAGATATTTGGTTAAAATTTCTATGAATCTGTATATTGTACGTGCTATAACTGATCATCATTGAAAAAAAATTTTTTTCTACTTTTAATCACCATTTTTCCGTCAGTATTTTATTTGAATTGGTCCTGTGGTGTGATACATTCATTTTTAAAGTACAAATATAACAATATATAATATATAAATATAAAATAATTAGTTAAATTATTAGTATTATATCACACCACAGCCAGGGCATGTCAAGTATTTTGTCTCAACTATTCACTTTCACAATACTTTATTATTTATTCTTACATGTATTCTTAGATGTACTTACTTCTGCGCATATTTAACTTTTACTGATTTATTTCTAAATGTATATCTTGTCTCACCCGTTTGTTGAGGGTGCTGCTCCGCTCTTTCTCCTCGCTGATGAAGATCATGCTGCCACGACCGGGCTTCTTCTTCTTCTTGGATTTCCTCAGTTTCACCTGGAAGAACAGAAAGAGTCACCTGAGCATGACTATGTCATCATGGAGAGCTGCAATCAATGGTCCATTTTTGTGATTGGACGAAAAATGTCACAGCAATATCTTCATCATCCTCACCTCCACTTCAACACCACTCTCATCCATCACACTGACACTTCCACTGGAACGAGGGATGATGGACGGAGAGGGAGGAACGCCACTGTCCAGAGATATGCTACAGACAGACACAGAGACACGGGTTATGTTTGGAATAGAGTACACACTGTATACTACCTACTACTTTTTAAAAATATTATGTGAAACAGAATACATTATGCAATGATAAGATGCTACAGTATACAGATAACAGTATTTTGCTACATTGTCGTCACATGACCTTGCCACACTGAATATTTAATTTAGCATCATCTCAGAAATAAAACAAATATCAATAAAATAATAAAACAATGTATTAATAATAAATAATAATACAATTATTGAAATATAAAAATGAAAACAAATAATAAAAACAAGCC
>NW_015641057.1:2606258-2612879 GCF_001515625.1 Sinocyclocheilus rhinocerous
ATAAAGTGCTCAGACTGCACAGTACCCATATTAACGCATAAACTTCAGAAATAATCATTTGAGATAATCCTCGCTGTCACATGACCTGCTCACACTGTTTAATTTAGCATTATCTTAGAAATCAAAGAAACAACTTATTAATGATAAATATTAATAAAAGCATTAAAATATAAATATGAAAATACATATTAACAAAATAAAATAAACTTTTTCTATAAAACTATAACAATAAAATTATATTTAAAGGGTTAGTTCACCCAAAAATGAAAATTCTGTCATTAATTACTCACCCTCATGTCGTTCGAAACCCGTAAGACCTTCGTTCATCTTCGGAACACAAATTAAGATATTTTTGATGAAATCTGAGGGCTCTCTGACCCTCCCATAGACAGCAAGGTAACTACCACGTTCAAGGTCCAGAAAAGTACCAAGATGATCGACAAAGTAGTCCGTGTGACTGTTTCGAAGATGAACGAAGGTCTTACGGGTTTCGAACGACACGAGGGTGAGTAATTAATGACATAATTTTCATCTTTGGGTGAACTAACCCTTTAAAAATATACATTTCTATAATAATGTACCGATATTAATGTATAAAATGCAGGAATGATCATTGTATGTTATTCTGAATTTGGCCACAGAAAAAGGTTAATACATCAAAATTGCATTATTTGTATTTATTTCTGAGATAAAATGGAATACCAATGCATTATCATAATTATATACATATACATGAGGTCATGTGACAATGTAGCATCCTACTGTTTTATGTTTACTGTTATGTATATACTACATACTGATGAAAAAGTCCTATCCAGTATACACTGCACAGGATGCAGTACACTAGTATTTTGAAGAATTTCAGTGTGACTGACAGGAACAGAGACTCACATGGGTCATGCTAGTGGCCTCAAACCAGCGAAGGATTCCTGGAAGTTTGTAAGCAGTTATGAATGTGGTTCGCTCGATCCACATGGACTGAAGGACAGAGAAAAGAGTGAGAAGACAGTCAACTCATGACAGTAAAGAGTCTGTGTGCGTGTAATTGTTTTAGTGTATTTGTAAAGGCCAAAAACTCTTCAACCTGACCAGACAACATTCATTTCTAGTGGAGATTTGAGATCAGTGTTCTAGTGACTTTGGGTAGTTGTATTTTGGGTTTATTTTTAGAATACAGTCACATATTTTGTGCTGTCTGGTGCTTGCCTACACAGTAAAGTGTGACTGATCACTAACAGAAACGGTCAAATATCTCCACCTGCTGTTCAAACCGCACACTACATAATGTTATTATTTAAACATTCCAGATTTTGTCTCCTTTTTGTCTTTTAGAGTGTGGAGATTTGAGATCAGTGTTCTAGTGACTTTGGGTAGTTGTAGTTGTTTTTTGGGTTTATTTTTAGAATACAGTCACATATTTTGTGCTGTCTGGTGCTTGCCTACACAGTAAAGTGTGACTGATCACTAACAGAAACGGTCAAATATCTCCACCTGCTGTTCAAACCGCACACTACATAATGTTATTATTTAAACATTCCAGATTTTGTCTCCTTTTTGTCTTTTAGAGCTCCTTCAAAACCCCAATGATGCATAAATGAAGAACTGTTTTCCTTCCACATAGATGTGTGAGTGTTTATGTAGATTCAGTGCTGTTATTCACTTAAACAATTACAAATACATTTCATTAATTTAAATAAAGATGAAATAAAATATACATTTTAGATAAAAAAAAATTCATGGAATAATCATGAAATAATGGAAATATTGCACTGGCAACAAAATAAATAAAGTAAGTTAAAGATGAAGTACTAAAATGACTACAACTAAAACAGAGAAATTAAAGCTAAATAATATTAAAGCTAAACTAAAAAAAAATCATAAAAATGTACTTAAAATTACTAAAACTAAAATTAGTATGAAAACTGAAAATGTAAAAATGAAAGATAATGGAAAATAATCATAAATGCAATAACAATACAACATTAACACTGTTTTTTATTGAAATAAAGTTGAAGTTGAAGTACTATAATCACTCAAATTAAAACTAAAATAATAAATGAAAGCTAAATAAAAAGAAATAGAAATGACAAGCATGTTAAATTACTAAAACTAAGATTAATAGAAAAACTGAAAACATAAACAATTATATTAATGTATACAACAATAACTAAAATAACACCAGACAGATTTATTCAATACTTTTAGCAACTTGTATATGTGGAATACTGTAATTAGCTTTGTAAAGGAATATGATTAGTCCATAACCACAAAACTGGGTCATTTATTTAGTCTTATTTTGAGCTTGTTTTACTAGTGAGATCTGACAACGTTTATTTTTTTTATTTAGCTTTGAACGTATTGAAGTTTTCAGACTTGTGCACTGTTCAATTGTCAGAGTAAATGTGATGTATTCCAATGAAACCTTTGTGCATGAAGTGAGAATTATCAAGTTAACTTTTTTTCTAAAACCTGCTGGTATTGACATTAAATGAAGAGTCAGAATGATCATTTATCACAAAAGGCTTTTCCAATTAAACGTGTAATGTATTTCTGTACTTCTGGAGGTCACAGACAGTAAAAAGGCATCTTTACTGCTTTATGAACAGTAGAGATCGATGAGAGATGAATGTCGTGTTTTGACTCACAGCAAACTCATTATCAGGATCCACTTTCCCTCTCCTCACAGGTCTGGAGTACTGGAACCGCTGGACATAGTTGGACTTGTAGAAACTACAGAATCACCAGAAAGAACCAAGAGAAGAGAAGAGCCAGTTTACAGCATCAGATCATGCCACACAGCTACAGATTCACACGTATCACAGATGAGCGTGTTTTGGGTTTCCTGCAGACTGACTTGATGATCTGATCAGGCACTGGTTTGTTCTTCAGACGCGGCGGGATCTCCAGAACCGGCTGCACTGTAAAACACTGGATATCTGATCCAGATCCGGTCAAGAACAACAGACTGACCATTTATATATACATATATGAAAGTATGTGTTTAAATATAAAAGTGAAATAATATAATGTTACAATATAATATAATATAACTAAAAATAAAAGATGAAAAAGGTAAAGTAAAAAAAGTAAATTACAAATTAATAAATATGTTGTATAAAAAAAAAAATCATAATATGTCAATGAGAGCGACGCTGTAAATGGCCCCACAGTCAAAGTGAAGGATACACTGCATGTTGGAGTTTTTAATGTCGTCTCCAGGCATTGTGGTGATGTTGAGTCTCACAGCGCTGGGAAACTGACTCATCAACTGACTCTGGAAATCTTCCCTGCGCTCGTACTCCTTCCCACGGTGAATGAAAACCTTATTCTGTTGATATTGAATATCTCAACTCATCATTATCTAGATTACATAACATACCTGTTAGCACAGTTTCGGCCTTATCTGAGAATATTAAACACACACTGACCCTGAGGAACTGAGGGAAGCCGCAGCCATAATATCCCACAGCAAAGTAGTCTGGCTTGGGCCGCAGGATCTTCATAATGTTCTCATAAAACTTGGCCTGCTGATTCTGCAAAAAGAATTTATTGATGAAATAAACGAAGGGACAGAATGCTAAAAAGCTAAAAGAACAAATACTTAAGAAGACTTTTAAAATATGGAGAGTGTGTAAGCAAAATAAAAGTGATATAATATAATATAATATAATATAACATGCATTAATAAAAAAATAATTATAAAAAAGATTAGTGAAATAATAATATAATATAATAAATATAATGTTTTCACGTGTAAAAAATTTAAATGATATATTTTTTTTATTAAAATGTATGTTCTAATTATTAAAAAATAATTAAAATATACATAAGTAAAAAGAAAAAAGGAAAAGATAACTAAATAATAAAACATATCATACATAAAAAAGAAAAATAATAATACAAACAAACAATAAATATAATATAATATGCTTGCAAAACTGCAAAAATAAAAACCTAATAAAAATACACAAATAAAAAAAAAGAATAAAAGTAAATAAATAAAGATTATTGATTAATATAATATAAATATAATATTTATAATATAATATACCAATAAAAATTAAAATTTATATTTTAATTATTAAAAAATAATTAAAATATACATAAATAAAAAGGAAAAAGATAACTAAATAAAACATATCATACATAAAAAAGAAAAATAATAATACAAACAAATAAATATAATATAATATACTGGCAAAACTGCAAAAATAAAAAACCTAATAAAAATACACAAATAAAAAAAAAGAATACAAGTAAATAAATAAGGATTATTTATTAATATAATATTAGTATATTTATAATATTATAATATAATATACCAATAAAAAAGAAAACTAATATAATATAATATAATATAATATAATATATTTTTAAATGAGGAAAGTTTATTGTGTTACCAGTTTCTGTCCGAGCAGCTCGTAATCGAAGACCTCCATCTCGAACTGATCTGCTAACTCCTTACACAGAGTGATGGCCTCCTCCCACATCTGACACGTAAACCATGTTCACACACATATACACACACGGTTAAACATTCATGAGGTCAGTCTTCAACATCCAGTCACGTCTACTGAATATTAAACAGGAAGTCCATGTGAAGCTGAGCTGACCTTGCCCATATCAAAGTAGCTGATGATGGTGTCGTAGAGCGATTCTTTGAGCTGCCGCTGGGAATGAGGCGTCTGATAGTCCAGCTGAAGGATGCACTGCTCCTCTGACCACTGCAAACACATCACAACATTACTGTGATTTTATATAACAGTCTAAACAAGAGTATTACATTCCCTTAAGACAATATAGCTGGTTCTTGGCCATGAAAAACTTGCCGCCAGTAACTAGGGTGTTATTGACTGCCAAGTGATGCTCAATGAAATGATTATTTAGAAATTCATATTTAAGACATTGTAGTGCAATACACATCTCATTATTAGATAAAAAGGGTTAACATGGATTGAAATCATGAAATGTAAACAGGAAGTGATGTCAAAGCAGCATTATAGTTTGCTAAAACCAACTATAGCCACAAAAAAGCCTATTTTCATTACTGATATAATATAATATAATATAATATAATATAATAAAAACTTTTTTTAAGCAGCTCGTAAGCCATGCCCACATTTCTCATTTTTGTTTAAAGTGTAAGTACTAAAATTAATAAATCTAAACCTAATAATACAATTTATAAAAAGCTATACAGACATAATAAAAAGAAAACAAAAAACTAACAAAAATCACACACACATGTAAAAATACAAAAAAAAAAATAAATAATAATAATAATATAAGTAAAAGTTAAGAAAGAATAATAATATATACAGTATATAAAAAATAATATAGATTAAGTAAAACAATAATATATTAGAATATTATATCAAATATATATTGTGTGTTTGTGTGCATGCAAAAAAAAGAAAAATAAAGATTAGTGAAATAATATAACATGATATAATATATTTTATATAATTATATAATATATAATTAAATTGTAAATACATTTTATACATACAAAAACACACAACAAAATGACTAAACCTTTAACTAAAATGAAAATGAAAACATGAAATATAAAAAAAAAATCTAATTCAAAATATTCACAAAAACTGTAATACTACATCAGTGATACTAAATTATCACTGTCACAGTCATCAATGGGACTGAATGAATGAACTTTGTTTGACAGGAAATAAAGCGAGAGGCTGAACTGAAGTGGTTTCTAATGGGAGGAGAGGCTGTGTGAAATAACAGAACATTAAATATCATAGAAATGTATGGACTGTGCCGTGTGGGGGAGGGAAAGACAGAAACACACAGCAGCGTAAAATGCTCTATAAATCTGCCGGCGCGCCGCAGGAACTGCATTGCTGTCATAAATCTGACCTGGAGGCTTTATCTGCTCGAGGGCCATCAGGGACCACAGTAAATCACACAGGGAAGAAGTGTGTCTCCAGTGAACCAATCAGAACATCTCTACTGAATGTTAGAAGTGACCTTCAGTGTCAGAGGTGTGTGTGTGTAAGGTTTAACCAACAATGTGAGGTTCAAATGTCCTCTCAAAAATAGTCAAACTTGAAATTAGCTACAACTTGATGTCACTTCCTGTTTACAATTCATGATTCCAATCCATAATAACCCTGTTTATCTATTAATGAGATGCATATTGTACTAAATTTCTAGAAAATTAATTCTCCACGAAGACAAAGATTAATAAACACACCAAAATTATATTTTAATGAATATGTAAAAATGCAAAAATGTTTCTGTGATGATTAAGTTTAGTGGATGAATTAGCTCAATAAAAAAGTATAGAAGTCCTCATAAAGATACAAAACTAAATGTGTGTTTGTTAACCTTGAGCAGTTTGGAGTGCAGCAGGAGTGTATACGCCGCCTCTGTGTAGTTTTCTCCATCCAAATGAAGATCCCGCAATTTATAGAGGTACCTTAGAAACAAACACAACAATTACAATTAATCAATAAATATTCATTATATATAAATATATATATATATTATATATATATATAACAATGTATTTATTTAATATAAATTAAAAAATATATGATAGAAAAAATATTCTAATTATTAAAATATTATAAATAATAAAAACTATATTTCATTATA
>NW_015641057.1:2612889-2624038 GCF_001515625.1 Sinocyclocheilus rhinocerous
TATACAATTAACAAAAAGCAAAAAAAAGGGGCCTCTAACATTTGCTTGCTCTATTCTTTTTCTATTCTATCTGTTTTCTTTTTATTTATTATATAATTGTAAAAAATACCTTGCTAGGTGTACTGCGTTAAGCTAACTGAGACTTGTTATAACACTTGCATATCATTGCTCTTTTGTTGATTTTGATTGCTTCCATTGTCCTCATTTGTAAGTCGCTTTGGATAAAAGCGTCTCTTAAATGACTAAATGTAAATGTGTGTATATATATATATATATATATGTTAATATTATGTGATAAATTGATGTTTATACTAAGAGATAAATTTACTTTTATGTAATAGAATTTCTCTGTCTCAATATTCACTTCTCTTAGATCATAACAAATGATATCTATATTTACCACAAGGAGGCAGTATTACATAAAGCCAGTAGGTCGTTGTTAAAAAGATTTGACCAGGGTTAAGGAGTGTTAAGGCAAGTACTACACAAAGCAGAGAGCTTAAAGTCCCTGAAGTGTGGTAAAATCACAGTAAAGTATGGCTTTTCTCTTAGAAATTGATTTGAAGAGAAATATGATAACAAAAAAACAATATATAATACTTGATTTTTATATTTACAAACAGTAATAAATGCAATAATTCTTGATTAGTATTGATATTGTACTGCACTGAATATCGTGTATTGTATTGTACAGTACATTAGACATACATACATATTCTATTCTATTCTATTCTTCCACCAAGCCATCAAGAATCAAGTTCATTATTCTTACTGTAGGTAAAATTATAGATTCAAACTGGTGCACACCCGATATGCATCATGATTTCACATTATTGTCTACAAAATTATTGTCATTTTCATAATATCTCAATCTTTCTCTCTCATTTCACAGGTCAAAGGTCATGACGAAAATAAAATGAGGTTATAAATAAACTAGACAATCTCCGTTCGTCATTCATTAAAGCTGAATTGTCAGTGTTTCTCCAGGACGTGACACAGAACTTGATCGCATTTATTGTCAATAGCAAACATCTGAATCAGAATCGAGACGCGTTCATTCATCTCACACTGACAATCAGAGAACTCGGTCACGTTTGGCCCTGCAGAACGCCTCTCTGCAGACACGCGCTCATTTATGTTTAATGTGCCTGTAAGATAGCAGTATGTAAAACACAGACGGCGTCTCGCTCTGTCCCTCGTTCTGTCTCTGTGCTTGGATGCTTATCCTTTGGATTTTGACATTAATTCAGCAAGATCAAGATAATCTCCTTTCAGATTACACAACCAACACACACACACACAAGCACATACAATCACAGTCACACACACACACACAAGCACGCACAAACACACACACACACACACACACACACACACACAAACTTGCTCTTCTTTTCAGTGATGCAACAGTCTAAATGAGATCCCAAAAAAAAACAATTAAATAAATAAAATAAAAAATTGCAACCAAAAACAAGTGTATTATTCCTTGTAAACTTAAAGAAACGGTACATTTTCCTTGGATGATTCAGAAGACAGTTCACAATGATAAGTAAACTTCTTATCTTAAACTTCATAAGTTCTTGTGTATTTCACATTTCAGTGACAAGCTACAATAAAGGTTATTTTCTTTTCTTTCTTTCTTTCTTTCTTTCTTTCTTTCTTATTATTTTATTTTATTTTCCCCCTGACTCTTTAGTGTTTTCCAAAGTGTTGAGTTTTGGCAAATTGTTAGTAATAGTTTTACCAGTATTTTGAGCAGGTTAAAAATTGAGTGAAAACTTGAAGTCAAACTGACACTAACACAACAGGAAGTAAAGGATGCGACGAGGGCACCATCAGAAGCCTTTTCTGCATGCTGTCCTCCTCAAAGAAAAAAATAAGAGGTCTCGGCCAAGATCTGTGACAGACAGTGATTTAACTGATGGGTGCACGAGAGGCACACAACACTTCCAAAGCCCCGGTCGCTTTCCATGATGTCACCCACACCTGGACCTTATAGAGTTAATGAGGCCGGTTTGATTGATAGCTGACATTTCATTATGGAGGAGTCATACACCTGATGTACATCCCCTCACGGTTGATGTCCTTGTAGAAATTCTGCAAAGAAATGAAACGCAAACGTTAACTTTGAGCCTCTGTGTTGACGTTTCTCTGAAGATGAGATTGTTGTGCGTTTTTTAGATGCTTCTGATATGTAACGCAAAATTATGATGATGGATTTCTCAAGATTTTAAATGTGACGCACACAACGATATGATGCTTATTTATAGTTTATTCAGATATTGAAGTCATTTCCAGTCTGACAGATTGAAGTTGCGGCAGCGACGTTCTGACTGTTAGAAAACAAGCAACTCAAATCTCAAATGAATTGTTAAGAAAAAGATGAATATTTTATGGAGCAGAGGAGTTAAAGATCTTGTTGTATTACACACGGTTTAATTTGTAATTTTTTAATTTAATTAGTTTGTGTATGTTCATTTAAAGGAAATATTCTGCCTGGATTTTGCATATGAATCATTTAAAGAGGATGAAAGCTGACAGATTCATCATACTGTAGCAAGAAAATGAACTCTAATTTAAAACATAAGGTCATGTGGGAATCACTTCGTTGCCACTTCTGAACGTGTTCATTATTATATTTTCCTCAAAAGCTTGGGTCCATCCTTAATTGGCTGTGTTTCCACCAATTTCATTTATGCATTAAAATGAATAAAAAATTAATAAGGCAATGTTTCCATCCCATGTGTTCAAGTAAACAAAACTGGGTAAAATAGAAAAGGAAATGTAAGTTATATCTAGGGAAGAAACTGTGGATCAATGACTTGTGGTTTAGAGCCACAGACAAACATTTACAATGAAGTTGAGTAAATTATTCAATCACATGACTTGTTGATCCAAGTCACCTGACATTTTTTATGTGCATCTTGAAATGTATTTGGTTATTGCTGATCCATATGCTGAACTTTTATTTGCATCTTGATGTTTCCAAATGGACATTTTAATGAGATATTATAAAATTTGTATGCATGTAAATATATGGGACTGGGACTTTTTCATCTGTTTTATTATCAACCAGGTGAAAATTGTACCTCTGATCATTTAAAGTGATCCTTCCAGCACATCCTTCCTAAAGCACTAGTGAGTTACGAGTTACACTGTGAAGTTTAATAGATTAATAGTGTCATGTGTTTATTTAACAGAATTATTTATTTATTTATTCATTACTATTTTTTTTTTTTTTTTCATTTTTTACTTTAAAATTTTATGTATTTCTGAGATTGCTGTGACTGGAGTAATGATGCTGAAAATTCAGCTTTGCCTCACAGGAATACATTATATTTTAAAATATAATATTCAATAGAAAACCATTATTTTAAATTATAATAACATTTCACAATATTACTGTTTTAAACTAATTTTTTAATCAAATAAATGCAGCCATGATGACCAGAAGAGACTTCTTTCAAAAACATTTTAAAAATTGACCAGTAGTGTGTATTTATACTATTTTAGTTTTTATTAATAATTTAAATACAATTTTATTTTCATTAAAATTTTTTAGTTTGAGTTTTAATAATTTGATGTGCTTTTGTCATTTTATTACTTTTTAGTTTTTTTATTATTTCTATTTAGCTTTATCTTTTTTTTATTCAGTTTTTAGCCATTTTAGAACTTCAACTTATTTTAGTTAGCTGTCAAGGCAGCATTTTTTCTTTTTTTTAAGTTTTTACATTTAAGTGTATCATCTAACATTTTTATTTATATTAATATTAAATAAATTTTATTTAATATTACTATAATATATTATATAATAATATAACTTTTAATTTAATTATTATTATTTTTTTACCAAAACAATTTCTAATGGTTTTAGTGAATAACAACTATTCATTATGGGCAGGAGCTGCTTTTAAAGATTTTGTGCTGGGATATTAATCTGCATGTTTGTTAAATAAAATAACCAGTTGGTTCAGTAGTTAAGTTGAACACGTCGTCCATTTGGGCCCATTAGGAGGCCGACAGCTCAAACTGATCAGACCAGATAAATCAGAAAACCACTTTATGTCTGTGACACATGAAGTGGGCGGGGCTTACCAGAAGATTGACAGTGCAGCTCATGCGGTTGTTTCGACTGTCATCGCTCATCACTGTGCGGTAGTCAAGGAGTCGCTCCAGGAGGCCGGTCACAAGGGTAACGAAGTGCTGTACCTCGGTCAGCAGTGGGGGGCGTCCCTGAGCGCACTCTAAAAGACTGAAGCGGCACACGGTCAGAGCGGCTCTCATGCTTTCAGGAGATTTCAGGAGGATTTGGAGCTTCTTATGGAGTCAAGCCAGCATTATACAAGACCACAGTGTGTGTGTGTGTGTGTGTGTGTGTGTGTGTGTGTTCGTACATGCTCTGTAGCAGCTCCATGTATCTCTCGTCTCCTCCACCCCCTTCCACTTCATGATCCAACTTCAGGATGATCTCGTTCTCAAACTGAGAGGCAGAGAGAGACTTCATTAACAAGTTCAACATTATTAATGTGCATTTGCTAATCTGTGTGTGTGGGCAACTTTCTCTATGTTTTTTGAAAAACATCCCAAAATAGCAAGTTGTTGTGACATTCTAACATAGAAAATATTCATAAATGAAAAAAAGCATCTTATTTCAAACCTAAACATGCTAAAAGTCTTGATAGGGTTAATCTACAGCAGGCCTACACTGACTCAGAACTGACCAGTTCATAAAACATTTTAAATCCTTTCCTCAGAATTATGGAAATATTCAATGAGAATATATATCTTAAATATTTTAAATATATTTTACCATCTTTAAACCCATTTCATAGAATTACAGAAATATTATATAAATATATAAATATTTATAAATATTTTAACACATTTTATCATGTTTAAATCCATTTCCCAGAATTATAGAAATACTCCAGGAAATATTCATATTAAAATTAAATATTAATACTAAAATTATAATATTAAAATATTACTAATATATTTTTAAATGCATTTATCTTTAAATTCATTCCATAGAATTATAGAAATATGTGAAAAATATTTTACATGCATTTTACCATCTTTAAATCAATTACGTAGAATTATAGAAATATTCAATATCCATTAAATCATTTGAATTTATTCCATAGAATTACATTTAGAAATAATATAAAAAAACACATTTTAAACCCATTACTCTGAATTACAGAAATATTCCATATAATGCTTTTAAAATATTTTAACACATTTTACCATGTTTAAATTCATTCATTAGCACTATAAATATTTCATATAAATAAATAAGTATATTTTACACATTTTCCATGTTTAAATTAATTTCTCAGAATCATAAATGTTGCATAAATTTTTGTTTATATTTTAACACATTTTACCATGTTTAAATCTATTTAGAATTATAGTAACTTTTTAAAAAAAAGGATTAAATAATGTGTTGTCTGCATGTAAAAATGTTGAGTTTAGCTTATATTAAGAACAAGAGAAGTCAAAGTGAGGTCATGATATAAAAACAGATTTTTTAGTGTGTGTGTGTGTGTGTGTGTGTTTGAACCTTTTTGAAGTTTCCGGAGTGGTTGTGTTCACACTGCATCATGTCAAAGAATATGGGGATGGTCGCTCTCCGCAGCTCTTCCTCCGGGATGAGCGTCATCTCCAGGATGGGACCCACCATCCCGGGAATGAAACAGATCTTATTTCTACCAAGCTTGTACCACATGTCTCTGATAGCAAAACCAATCAGCCGTCTCATGTCTCCATATCTGAATGAAAGCAAGCAAGCATATTTATGCATATTTCATTTCTTTGACTATAGTTGTGAAAGCCAGATTTCTGTACGAAGAGAGTTCAACTGTGAGCAGTTGCTGCTGGTTTAAGTGGGATGTTTCGGGTTTAAGACTCACTTGGCCAGAATCTTGCTCCTTTTGGTGGGAGAGAAATGCTGCAACTGCAAAGACTCCTGGGTAATAAACGCCACAGCCAAATGGAAGTAATTATTCCATAACTACAGGAGAGAGAAATCATGATAAGATGACATTGGGGTGAGATATGTGAGATTATATGAGGGCTATTAACACTAATTGAATCTGAACATGATCAAGCTCATTTAAGACACACACACACACACACACACACACTGACCTGCACTTCAAAGCTGTTGTTGTCGAGGAACTTGTGGTTCATGGTGTCGGCGTATGTGTTGATTGCTCGGAGAAACACCCTGATTGGATGAACATATTAGGGTTATTATAATTAACCAAAACTTAAAAGAGTTAGTTCATCCAAAAATGAAAATTAGCCCATGTTTTACTCACCCTCAAGGCATCCTAGGTGTATATGACTTTCTCATTTGATCAAGTGTCTGTATCGCAATCTTTTCATTAACCTAATTTTTCTTATTGAGTCATTATTGAGTCTTTTAATAAGCTGCCTTTTTAATGGATGTCTTCATTTTCAACACCAGATCTATTGTTTTATCATTTCAGATCATATAAACCTCATATGTTTTACTTGTAGTAGATGTAGAAGTGAGCATCAACTGTAAGTTTCAAGTCTGTGCAACTTTATTCACAGTACATGATGACTGATTTAGTACTATCCCATCGAACAACATTTTTAAGGATGTTTTAAATGTACAATTGCTGTTTGTGCTAACAGTATCTGATGATCAGCAGGGTCACAGATGAACTTTAAACTGTGATATTGAATTCCAGGAAATATACTGAGGTCAATAAAACACAATATGCTGCCACTGTCTGCTGCTATTAACAGTAACACACACACAAAACACACACACACACACAGACTAAACACCAGCAATCCATATCTTCCTCAGTAGTTTCTCTCTTTCTCCTCTGTCTCTGGGTCTGCAGGTTTATTCCTCTGTAAATCTCTCTTTCTCTCTCATTGGCCTCTTGTTTGAAGTGTAATCAATGTTAAAGGGTTAGTTCACTCAAAAATGAAAATTAGCCCATAAATTACTCACCCTCAAGTCATCCTAGGTGTATATGACTTTCTTCTTTCAGACGAATCCAGTCGGAGTTATATTAAAAATTGTCTTTGATCTTTCAAGCTGCTTACAAAAACGCATCGATTCGCTACAGAAGGCCTTTGTTCAGCCCCAGGAGCCGTGTGAGATGCTTTTTTATGGATGGGCGCATTTTATTTAACTGCTTTTGGACTGATGCATGCAACACCCGCTGAGTGCCATGAAACAGCTTGAAAGATCAAAGACAATTTTTAATATAACTCCAACTGGATTTGTCTGAAAGAAGAAAGTCATATACACCTAGGATGACTTGAGGGTGAGTAATTTATGGGCTAATTTTCATTTTTGGGTGAACTAACCCTTTAACATAGTGTTTGTGTTGCTGAAGACTCTGAGACTGACAGTGGATGTTACTGTCGATCATCTCAGGAGCGCTGCTGTGTGTGTGTGTGTGTTTCTTTGCTCTCACCGGTTTTGCACCATGATCATAGTGACCCAGTCAGATGGGTAGACATGTTTACCAATCAGATCCTTAAACAACAGAAACGTCTCCATCAGGAAGTCCTACAAGAACACAAACACAAGATGATTAACTGCTGAATCAAATAGATAGACAGACAGACAGACAGATAGATAGATAGATAGATAGATAGATAAGACAGACGGACGGACAGATAGATGATGGATGGTTAGATGAATGGATAGATAGACAGACAGACAGACAGATAGATAGATAGCCAGACAGACAGATGGATGGACGGACGGACAGATGGACAGATAGATGATGGATGGTTAGATAGATAGATAGATAGATAGATAGACAGACAGACAGACAGACAGACGGACGGACGGACAGATAGATGATGGATGGTTAGATGAATAGATAGATAGATAGATAGACAGACAGACAGACAGGCAATAGATAGATAGACAGACAGACAGACAGACGGACAGATGGACGGACGGATGGATGGACGGACGGACGGACAGATAGATAGATAGATAGATAGACAGATGGACGGACAGACGGACAGACAGACAGACAGACAGACAGACGGACGGACGGACAGATAGATGATGGATGGTTAGATGAATAGATAAGACAGACAGACGGACAGATGGACGGACGGATGGACGGACGGACAGATAGATAGATAGACAGATGGACGGACAGACAGACAAGACAGACAGACAGGCGACGGACGGACGGACGGACGGACGGACAGACAGACAGACAGGCGACGGACGGACGGACGGACAGACAGACAGATAGATAGATAGATAGACAGACAGATGGATAGACGGATAGACAGACAGATAGATAGATAGAAAGATAGATAGACAGACAGACAGACAGACAGACGGATGGATGGATAGACGGATAGATAGATAGATAGATAGATAGATAGATAGATAGATATAGATAGACAGACAGACAGACAGACAGACAGACAGATGGATGGACGGACGGACAGATGGACAGATGGATGGTTAGATGAATAGATAGATAGATAGATAGATAGATAGATAGATAGACAGACAGACATACGGATGGACGGACAGACAGTGTTAGATACAGAACAAAAGAACAACAGAATAATGGAATGATAGAATGAGAGATAGAACGACAGATAAAACAATAGTGTCTCACCACTAGGTCTGTGGTCCCGCTGAAGGTCTCTATGTAGCGTGAATAGTGTCTGTCGTCCATCTGACTGAGAATAGCCGTCATACAGGCCACCACTCGAGACTAGAGCGACACAGAGATACAGACAGAGCCCAGGATCAAATCTCTACTTCAATAACAACAAACGTAAAAGTCCTGACGCTCTCATTCAGCTGATGGGACAGAAGATGATGAACAACATTTCAGATAGTTTGGAGAATCTTTCAATCATTCATATCGACGTCCAATTTCCCCTCCACCTCCACTCTGTATGTGCCTTCCTTCCCTCACTCTCTCTCTCTGATCAGATGATAAATGATACAGGCAGAGAGGAAAAGTGATGGATGATGGATGGATGTATGCAGACAGCGAGGTGAGACCCATCACTCACACAGACCTCACAATCCTGACTGTATGCCGCTGATAAAATGTGTGTGTGAATGTGAATGAAATGAAGTGTACAGTTTATTCTGTCACACAGATCTAAAGTAAAACAGTATAAATATTGGAAGAAAAATGAACTTTGCATTCCATGAAGGACTGTGAATTATAAAAACTGTTCAAATGTTTAGGGTCAGTAAGGTTTTTAAAAGCTTTTGAAAGTCTCTTCTGCACACCAAGGCTGCATTAATTTGAATAATACAGTAAAAATTGTGAAATATTATTATAATTTAAAATAACTGTTTCCTAATGTAATATATTTTCAAATATAATTTATTCCTATGATGCAAAGCTGAATTTTCAGCATAATTACTGCAGTTTTCAGTGTCATGATCCATGCATCAGAAATTGTTCTGATATGCTGATTTGCTGCTCAAGAAACATGTATTATTATTATTATTATTATTATTATTATTATCAATGTCAAAATCAGTTGTGCTGCTTCATATTTTTGTGGAAAACATGATATATTGTATTTTTCAGGATTCTTTGATGAATAGAAAGTTCAAAAGAACAGCATTCATAAAAATTAAAAAAATCTCTTATAACATTACAAATGTCTTTTTAATGCATCCTTGCTGAATAAAAGTATACTTTTTTTGGGGTCAGTACAAAAAAAAAGTTTGTACTGACCCCAAACTTTTAAATGACAGTATTTGAAGTTTATTGCAAAATATTCTGATATACACCAGTAGTTTGAAAGTGTATTTGACTCAACTGTGGTGTCTGCAGTGAATCATTGGAGAATTATACTCTACAGAAAGTCAAACAACCTACAATGACTCCATAAATGTCCCTAGAATACACCATAAAATACATTAACACTGAACAAATGACACGTTTCTCCTTTAAGACAGAAAAACTTGTGAAAACGTATGTGAAAAAGCCAGCAGACAGACACAGGACTCATCTA
This sequence comes from Sinocyclocheilus rhinocerous, assembly GCF_001515625.1. NCBI lineage: Eukaryota > Metazoa > Chordata > Actinopteri > Cypriniformes > Cyprinidae > Sinocyclocheilus > Sinocyclocheilus rhinocerous. Next base: position 2,622,907 of record NW_015641057.1, read on the forward strand.
AAGAGAAGCAGTTCAAATGATTGTGCTGAGACAGACGCCAGTGATGTTCCCATCAGCTGTTTAAAGAGCTCTGAGATCCATCCTACTGCTGGAAATATGCTGATCACACACGCCTCTATTGCTTTAAACGGTCTGTGTGTGTGTGTGTGTGTGTGTGTGTGAGGTGAGATTTCTCTCTAGTGAGTGTTATACGTCTCACTGCTGTCTGTCTGCAGCCTGACAAACAAAGACAGAATGACAGTAAAACAGACACACATCAGCTCTGCTCACCAATACACAAAATACACATTTACTGAAACCCAGTGAGCTGCTTAACTAGACAGGGACCCGTTCCAAATCAGGACAAACTTACAAAGACTTTTGACTATCAGCATAAAGTCTGGTCCATTTTGCAGCTCATGCTCTCAGGGGGTTCATGGGCACTGACACTGCTGAAATATAATATAATATAATATAATATACTATACTATAATAATATAATATAATATAATATAATATAAAACGTTGTATAATAAAATATATTAAACAATATTTAATATAATTACCATGCAATATTATTTTATATATTATCAAAACAGAAAACAGTCCTTTTGTCAGATTTATCTGTCTTCTGAGGACAAAATCTGTCCTTGAAGTACAGCTAAGTAAATGCACACAGACAGAAAGTCACACAGTCACCCAAAGGCAGAGAAAAGGACACAATGTTTGATGAAAATCTACAGCCAACAAAGGAGTTTCACACTCACATACACACACACACACACACACACACACACAGAGGCAGGCAGCGGTAGAGGTGTAATCTGTGTTATGTAATAAATCTAATTAAATAGAGCGGTGTCATCTATAAGGACAGATGGCTCACTCTGCCAAATGAAAATAAAACCACGCACACATGAGTCATGAATATCTCTTCATCCTGATTCCAGCGTCGCACCTGTTCAAACATCTCTTATCTCTTCCGATCTGTTTCCTGTTTCCTTTGTTATTCATTGAGAACATAATTCATACAGACTCACAACATTCCATATCTCTCCTGAAATATTCATTTGATTTTCAGTGGAAACAGGCCAAAGTTTGAGGGATCAAACTAGTAATTCTATTAATAATTATAAATAAAAATAAGTACGTT
>NW_015641057.1:2624488-2625780 GCF_001515625.1 Sinocyclocheilus rhinocerous
TAATATAATATAATATAATATAATATAATATAAAACGTTGTATAATAAAATATATTAAACAATATTTAATATAATTACCATGCAATATTATTTTATATATTATCAAAACAGAAAACAGTCCTTTTGTCAGATTTATCTGTCTTCTGAGGACAAAATCTGTCCTTGAAGTACAGCTAAGTAAATGCACACAGACAGAAAGTCACACAGTCACCCAAAGGCAGAGAAAAGGACACAATGTTTGATGAAAATCTACAGCCAACAAAGGAGGCACCTCCATCTGTCCTGCAGTGAACTCGCTACTGTTCAGCTTCCACACTCCACACAGACTCTTGAACAGCGCACATTTTTCTAGGTTAACATTAGATTGAGTGCACATGTAAAGTTGCTAATTCTTACATATTTCAGATGATAAGCCATATTTGAGGTCAGTGAATGATAGGTGAGTGTTTGGATGTTCTGTCCGATGTACTGTATTACCATAGACAAGTCGTTAACGATCTGTTCGTCACGTGTGACTTCGCCTGTGGATTTTTTTTTTCTGCAACTAAGCAACTAATAAAATTTTGGTCGACCAAGCCTCTTCTGGTCGACTAACAATTAGTCGACTATTAGGGTGCAGCCCTAATATATATATATATATATATATATATATATACACTCACTGGCCACTTTATTAGGTACACCTTGCTAGTACCGGGTTGGACCCCCTTTTGCCTTCAAAACTGCCTTAATTCTTCGTGGCATAGATTCAATAAATAGAGCGGTGTCATCTATAAGGACAGATGGCTCACTCTGCCAAATGAAAATAAAACCACGCACACATGAGTCATGAATATCTCTTCATCCTGATTCCAGCGTCGCACCTGTTCAAACATCTCTTATCTCTTCCGATCTGTTTCCTGTTTCCTTCGTTATTCATTGAGAACATAATTCATACGGACTCGCATCATTTCATTTCTCCGATAAAATATTCATTTGATTTTCAGTGGCTTTTAGGCAGAAGCAGCTAAAATTTGAGAAATCAAAACCAGAAGTAATATTTAAGAAAATTATGAAATTTACATATACATTTATACATTTATGAAATAACATGAATACTACAGTATATGTCTCATTTATAATTAATATTCTTAATTTATATATTATACATATATATATACATATACATATATATATATATATATATGTTTCATACGGATTAATCTGAGAATAGGCTATTTGTTTTCCATTTGAATTGGTTCATTTGAAAGTAGACATTTCACTCTCTATAGATATATTTTTAATGTCTGTAA
>NW_015641057.1:2625813-2631917 GCF_001515625.1 Sinocyclocheilus rhinocerous
CACCTCCATCTGTCCTGCAGTGAACTCGCTACTGTTCAGCTTCCACACTCCACACAGACTCTTGAACAGCGCACATTTTTCTAGGTTAACATTAGATTGAGTGCACATGTAAAGTTGCTAATTCTTACATATTTCAGATGATAAGCCATATTTGAGGTCAGTGAATGATAGGTGAGTGTTTGGATGTTCTGTCCGATGTACTGTATTACCATAGACAAGTCGTTAACGATCTGTTCGTCACGTGTGACTTCGCCTGTGGATTTTTTTTTTCTGCAACTAAGCAACTAATAAAATTTTGGTCGACCAAGCCTCTTCTGGTCGACTAAAAATTAGTCGACTATTAGGGTGCAGCCTACTTAGGACGATGTGATATTTCAGTTTTTCTTTTTTAATAAATCTGCAAAAATGTCAACAATTCTGTGTTTTTCTGTCAATATGGGGTGCTGTGTGTACATTAATGAGGAAAAAAAATTAACTTAAATGATTTTAGCAAATGGCTGCAATATAACACAGAGTGAAAAATTTAAGGGGGTCTGAATACTTTCCGTACCCACTGTATATATATATACACACACACACACACACAAAATAATTAAACAGCAAGTTTATGTAGATTAATATTTATATGAATACCGTAATATAAAGTATTACCAAACATACAAAACATAGTGATTTTTCATATCTAATTTACTTTATATTACTTGTTACTCTTGAAATTGATTTGCTTTGGGATACCTGGTAACACAAATATATGGTTTTAGTCATGCCAAAAAACAAAAACAAAAAAAAACTACCAAAATAAGAAATAAGATTGAGAGAGACAGTGACACAGACAGAAAGAAAGAGGTTTGACATTCTGCTCAGACTGTGACAGAATAACTGATGACAATAAAAATATAGAAACAGACGAGACAAGAAGAGACCTAGACTAGATGAAAAGACACAAACAGACACCTGAACACACACATGACGTCCGTGAGCATTTGGGAGCATGCTGAAAATGTGTGTGTGTGTGTGTCACGGTGACTTCTTGTCCTGGTTTCAGTTCTTCTTCCCCTGCGGCTGTAACCTCATCTACATCTTTCTCATTCTTTCATTTTCCTCCTGTTATCCTTCTTTTCACAGCTGCCCCAGCTTTTTCAAATATCTGTATATTTTTTTTTTTTCAGTTTTAGGTTTAATTATTTTAGAACAAGTTAAACCAAACAAAAATGAGAAAACACAATTTTAAAAATCTACATTTATTTTATTATTTTATTAACATTAACATTCATTTATTACAAGTAGTGAATTTTTTTTTTTTAATGATTTTACTTTTAGTTTCAGTTAACTATAATAACCCTGCATCACACACACACACACACACACACACACACACATACACATACACAGACCTTAGATGCTATATTAGAGATGGCGTGTTTTTCTATCAGGGTAATGTTATTTTCTATCGCCAAACCCGATCCCTAAAACAGCCCACACAGAAACCTGTGCACGCCATTATATTTAAACACAAATATTATCTGGATCAGCCTTTTCAACTTGTGACGACACATGAAAATGTACTTATGACAAATACACCTTACAAACATTTGACGAAAAGAAGTTTGAAATGGTAAAGCAGTAGATATCAATCACTGCTTTCTTAGCCAACAGGGAACATTCTCAGAACATTCTGACAAGGTTCTTTCAAATTTATGAACAAATGTCAGCCAGTCACATTAATAGAATGTTGTTTAAAGTTATCTGGTCTTTTATAATGTTCTCAAAATGTTATTTATACATCATTCATGGAATGTTTTTTTTTGTTTGTTTGTTTTTTTTTTTTAGTCGAATGTTCATCCACGTTCAAGATATTTTTAAACGTTACTACTACTTGTTTCAGAGAACATTCAAAAGTAGCATTTCCATAATGTTTGAAAAAATGACAAAATGGAATGGTCCCTTCACGTTTTCTCTGACATTTTCGCAATATTCAAGAAAAAAATTCAAAAATTTAAATAACCGGACGTTTTGAAGATTTACAAGTAATGTTTAAAAAGCTTAATGGAAATGTTCTTCGAAAACATTCTTAGAACATTGTATTTTTGTTCATTTCAAAAAAATTTTTATGTTTCTTTAAGCCTAATACAGAAACAGAGACTCAACCAATGGTGTGAGTTTGGGTGCGGGACTATCTGTTTATCCGACCAATGACAGGTGAGATGAGTGTCTCAGAAAGATGTTTGAAAAAAGTGTTTTTGTACACCAGTGCCACAGATAAAATGCACAATACTTTTATTCTTCATTTCAACACTAGGTCTTTTTTAAACTGAACCTAAACTTAAACTTCTTTTGGTCAAATGTTTTGATTGTAAATGTAACAAAACACACAAATTCGAAACCGCAAACACTTCTTTGACCCTAAACCTTGAACACGTTTGTACAGCGTGTGTGTGTCCAGACCTCCTATCAGCAACTAATGTGACCGAACAGGAGGGGGAAACCAGGACACACAGCGGGATTAAAACACACACACACACACACACACACACATAGAGAGAGAGAGAGAGAGAGAGAGAGGAGATACGAGAGACCTCCTATCAGCAACTAATGTGACCGAACAGGAGGGGGAAACCAGGACACACAGCGGGATTAAAACACACACACACACACACACACACACATAGAGAGAGAGAGAGAGAGAGAGAGGAGATACGAGACACTCAGTTCACCAGTAGATGGAAGGAGAGACAGATGTGCTCGTGAGAGAGAGTCAGATCATAAACACAGACAAGAGAAAATCACAGACGAATGTAAGAAAGAAGAACAGAAACACACGGAGGAGTCTGATCTCACAGGAATATAGGAGAAACAGAACGAGTGATGCAGAGATGAAGAACAGTCCGTTCACCTACACAACACTCTGTAATGAAGGTCAGTAACAGAGTTAATCATCTAATGAAATATTACAACAATGCTCAAGTCATTAGCGTACATCTGAAACATTAATTCAATTTAATTGAAATATTTTCAATTTATTGTTACAATTTTAATACAATTTTTAACATTCAATTTAATTTTTTATATTTAATTTCTTTTTTTTGAATTTAATTTACCTGTGTGGAGAGCTTTTGAGTTCAAACAAAAATATACTAAAAAGCACCTTGGTACTAACATGGTACTTTCGACCTGCACCATGGTCATACCATAAAAGTATCAAAGTATAATTATGATACCATGTTTTTTGGACTTGTATCATGGTAATGTTGTGATATTCTCTGTAGTACTTTGCAGAATCACATATACACCATAGTGAATGAATCTGGTAATCATTCAGTATCATGGTGTATATCAAAACACCAGAGTTGCCATCTGACACCATCATTTTACCATGGGACTGCTGCAGTACTTCTGTAAGGGTCTCTGGTTGCTAAAATCGCTCATAATGCCTGCGTGTAATTAATCATCATTAATAACACAGAGCAAGTTTATTGAATGTATTGTAAACACAACACTGGGATCTGTGTGTGTGTGTGTTATGTAACAACAGGTATCTAAAACCCATCTGTTACTGAGACCTCTGATGAACTAATATGTGTGTATTTAAATGTGTGTGTGCATAAGTGTGTGTGTTTTAGCATGTGTATATGTAGTGCTTTTAAATGTGTGCATGTACCTGTGTGTATTTGAGTGTGTGTTGTATGTAAAAAAAAATACAAAAAAATTCTAAAAGACCAAAATAATATTTTCTTGGAAAACGTACTCCAAAATAATAATAATTTTAAAAAAAACATAGTCAAGTTTAAAAAAAAAACATTTTTAAGGTGCACATGTGTATGTTATTTCTAAATGTAACTGTATTGACTCGCACATGTTGTTCCAAACCTGTGTGAAATTCTTTCTTCTGTGGAACACAAAAGAAGATATTTTGAAGGAAATCTAAACACAGATAAAAACACTGAGAAACAGTGAGACACAAACACTTGAACACAAGTAAGAGAAAATAAGAGAGGAAAGACAGAAAGAAGGACAGACAGACAGACAGACAGACAGCGAGAGATAAACACCAGAGAGAGGGATGGATGAAAGACAAGAAAACAAACAGACAGTGACAGCAAAATAAAGAGGAGAAGATACAAATGAACAGAAAGACAGGAGACAGACGGGTATTTAAGAGAGACAGGCCTGAACCTCTAAATGAGGTGAATCTCCAGACACCTGTCGAGATGATGTCCAGCTCATATTTCACCTCAGAATGAAAAGGAAGGAATAAGAAATGTCTGACATGATGAAATTAAGTCTAGTTTTAAAGATTTTTTAATAATAAGAGAATAAGAGACTTCCTTCAACAACATTAAAAAATCTTACCGACCCAAAACTTTTGTGCAGTAATGTATATACATAATATTTTATAATGGCAATAAAATCTAAGGAGAATCATCATTGACAATAATGAGAATTCGCAAAAACCCACAAGTGAAATGTCTGAATACAATACAGTAATGAGAATTTGGGGGATTAATGGTCCTAAAAACAGATTTATATATTCTTTTCCTTCGATTTTGGGATGAAATGTGACCTGGACATGACTGTGTGATTTACTCAGAGAAGAGTGTATAAAATGAAATGAGTTTGAGAAAACATGCGTCATCCTCCAAAAGAGGTGAAGACACAAACATCAGCGCATCTCTTGGGACATTTGTGTCCTTCTGCAGACAAATGCACTCTCTCTCTCTCTCTCTCTCTCTCACATACACAGTTTTTTTTTTTTAAAAGCTGTTTTCTTTTTAAGCTGATAAATCTTTTAAGCTACCCTGATACTCTCACAGGCGCAAACACACACACACATCTGATTGCTAAACACACTCGTCACATGACCAGTTCTAAACACACACAAGTTCAGCAGTGCTTTGACACTCAATGAAATCATCTTTACATGTGTTTTTGTTGGTTTAGTAGTGTTGTTTAATAAATCAAGCATCACTATTAGGCCTACTATTTCAACAAACCTCTAGAACTCAGTGTTAAAGTTAAGTGTCTAAAGTTGTGTTTTAGTCGACTAAATGTCTGAGCATTTTAGTCTAGTTTTAGTCGATAAAAACTTAGCCACATTTAAAACAACAGCGGTTGAGTAAGTGCATTTATTCAGCAAACACAATCGCAAATAAAAAAGTCAAGATCTCATGACAGAACACAGACTGGTTGAATGACACTTTCATTTAAGCCAAGCATCTCATATGGAGATCGCTAAACTCCAGCTTTCTTGTTTGTCTGTGTTTTCATATGATCATCGGCGCTTCCGCAATGAAGGTCGAGTGTATGCGCATGGTTTCAAATATTAAGCAAAACACTTGGGCAGAAAAGTTATCCTTTTAAAAGAGAAGCGTCTTATTTGGGGGATTATCCCAAATAATCTTGATATCCTTGATATCTGACAACCGCACACATGGAAGCTCATGTATTAGAGGCATGTACAGCAGTCTGCAATAATATTTTGTCTCCTTTTTCGACTAAAATTAAAAGAGATTTTTGTATAGTTTTTATCTTTTAAAATACATTTTATTCTAGTCTAGCAACTCCCTGACAACCACAAAGAACAACCTAGCAACCCTTCTAACAGTTTCCTAGCAACTCCCTGGAAACCACCCAGAACACAGTAGCAATCAGCCCCAAACAACCTAAAAAAACCCTAACAAATACCATAGCAACACCCTGGAAACCACCCAGAACACAGTAGCAATCAGCCCCAAACAACCTAAAAAAACCCTAACAAATACCATAGCAACACCCTGGTAACCACCCAGGCACCCTAGAAACCACATTACAACGTGCTAAAACCACAAAGAACATCTTGGCAACCACACAGAAACGTCCTGGCAACTGCCACAGCGTTCTGATAAATGTACACCAATGAGCTACAACAGTACAGTGAATACTGTGGTATTACCATGATATCATGTCACTGTTATACAATGGTACTTTGAGGTATTTTTAGTTAGTGAGTGCTGAGTAGAGTATATGTCAGTGTGCACTGAGAAACACCACAGTCAAGCCATTACACACACACACACACGCTACATGCACCTGTGTGTGTGTGTGTGTGTGTGTGTGTGTGTGTGTGT
>NW_015641057.1:2632401-2648997 GCF_001515625.1 Sinocyclocheilus rhinocerous
TGTGTGTGTGTGTGTGTGTGTTTGTATGTATGTGTTTGTTAGTGTAATGGTTCTTCCACTAGGTTTCCTTGTGTGTGTGTGTGAGTTATGTGTGTAATATAACTGGCAGCGTTTTCCTCTTTCTGTGTGTCTCAGAGGTGCTGTACGCTCCGACTGGTTAATAGTGTAAATCAGAGGCTTAAACACACTCGTGTGTATCTCGCTTTGTAACATCTCCCAGAGCTTCGTTCAGTTTGATGCTCTGAATGACATCATACCCCAGAAAAGCATGAACCGCCAGCCAAACCAATCAAATCATTACAAAAAGAAGTTAAATAGACCACATTTGATGTAATTGTTGTTATTGGAATATTGGGAAAAAAAGAGTTCGATTTCTTCAAATCTCATTAGATCCCACCGAAAGCAGTTAAAGGCTCCGGATAATGAACAGACGACTGTCTGCTGGGAGTCACTGCACAGAATGAAGACAGACTTTACAAACTACATATTTCATTCAAACCGACACACCAGGTCCATCTCCACTCACTCTATATGCTCATCCTGCCTGCTGTTGGTTGTTTTGATTCATTTCTGTGCACACAGGGTTCAAAATAAACACCCGTGAATGACATTTGCTAATAAAAATTCGGCTCTGTTGAGTAAATAAAATGGAATTACCAACTAGCTGACCATTCAGTGAAGCAATGAGCATCATTAATACAGTCAAAACTCATTACCTTCAGGACTACATTCACAATTTACAACACGGACTTGAGCTCCTCACTGCTTTAATGAAACTGTTAACTCATAATAAAAATATTAAATGCATATATTTTCATGAAAACCTTATTTTATGAATCAAATTGACTGGTGTCCTTCCTCCACTATATGGTCTAGTGGTACGGTAAACTAAGAATTAACATGGAAGAAACTAAATTAAAATGAAGAGAAAAGAAGAAAAATATTTTTTTTAATGCAGTTTAGCTATAAAAGCAAATATTGTCAAGAAAAACATTTTGAAAAAAGTTTTAAAAGCTTTATAAGCTTTTAGTTTTAAAAGCTTTTAAGATTTATATTCTGAAAGAATGATAGATGAACAATACAACAAAACAATATATAAAACAAATGACAGACAGACAGACAGACAGACAGATAGATAGATAGATAGATAGATAGATAGATTTCACAGAACGCATAACCTGTGTTGAATTTCTCTGAATTACTATTCAGTAAATTTCTCTTCCTGTCATTCCAGTTCTGCTTCCTAATGCAAAATATATCAGGCAAAATATGGTTTTATGTCTGAGAGTAAATATTTATGGCCAGTAAACTTACTTTCTTTGCTCCAGTGGCAGGTTTGTCAAAAGCATAATATTTTGGAGGATACAATAGAGCAATATATAAAACAATAAATATCTAAAAAGATTAGACAGACAGACAGACAGACCGATATAGATAGATAGATAGATAGATAGATAGATAGATAGATATATCTTTGAATTACTATTCAGTAAATTCCTCTTCCTGTCATTCCAGTTCAGCTTCCTAATATATTCCTAATATAAGTTCAGCAAAAATAAATCAGGCAAAATATGGTTTTATGTCTGAGAGTAAATATTTATGGCCAGTAAACTTACTTTCTTTGCTCCAGTGGCAGGTTTGACAAAAGCATAATTTTTGGAAGGTGTGTGTGTTTTCAGGACAGTGTGGTGACGGGACGCTGCATCTGCGGCTCCTGAATATCGATCGCCGCACGCAGAGATGCCAGAGAGTATTTGATAAAGTGTGTGTGTGTGTGTGTGTGTGTGTGTGTGTGTGTGTGTGTGTGTGTGTGTGAATGATGACACAAGAGAGGCTCAGAAAGACAAAATCAAAGTCAGGAGTAACGGAGTGTGAAAGAGAAGAGAGAGGAGGAGTGCAGGGCTCGACCGGAGCTGATGAAGAGATCAACAGAGACTCTCAGTGTGTGTGTGTGTGTGTGTGTGTGTGTGTGCTGGAGAATGGAGGGATGAAAGTGGAACATCTAACTGTGTGCTGATGAACCGTAGCGAAGATCAACAAGAGACCTCAAGAACACAATACTCAAGGAGTGTGCGCGCGTGAGTGTGTGTGTGTAGAGACAAGGTGCCCTTACAGAAAAGCACTGTGTCTGTACCATAATGATGTATCAGATGATGTACACTATAATATCTTAAACTACACTGTAAAAAAAATGATTTTTCAAAGTTGTAAATAAAACAAAGATTATTGGAGTATGTTTTACAAGAAAATACTATATCAGTCTTTCTGCTTCAAAATTATATTTAATTCAAAGTGTTACTTACTGTTTCTTTGCAATCAATTTTGAAATTTACTAGCAATTTCTGGGTTAAAATTGTTTCTATAGCAAGTAAATTTAAATAAATGTAAAGTAAAAAAAAATCTGAATGACTACATTTGGTACCATGATGCTTAAAACTGAGTAGACCCAACAAGTTACAGTAAAGTAAGTATTTGGGTAAGCCAAAAAAAATAAAAAAATAAATAAAAATAAAAAATAAATATGAGTAATGTCAACTTTTTTAATTTGAATCCATTAAAATAGCAGTTAACTATTAGTTATTGCAGTACCCATTAGCAGTATTAAACACTAACAGATCTTCTCCAGTTAATTATGTGCAAAAACACACAAAAAAACACCTAATTTGAACATTTTCGCTCCTATTGCAGTCCGTTTCAAAGCATGATGGAAAAACTAGATTTCCTTTTCTTTGCGCGTAATTGGTAATTGTGTTTACATTTCAAGTTCTTGTTTAAAATGAACACTATTGATGTGAAATTATATATATATATATATATACAGTATAATTTCATATTTACCATTACTTTAAGGTACTGAATGTTTTCCATATATTATAGTATCTCAATGGTACAAGGTAATACTGTGTGAAATGTCAAAAAAACATGGTAATATCATGGTATACCATATGGGTATACATAACTCTTTGTTAATGACTGCCAATGAATGCAAAAGCACACCATGGTATTACCACAGTACTTTAATCTGATCCAATCCAAGGTCAAAAAGTGTCAAATCCAGCAGATCAATGAATCTAAATTCTTCTAAACACATCACAGAGCAAACAGCCGCCCTGCAGCCCACACTCCCTCTCCAGAGGATTCAGAGACGGCAGACATGAAAGACGAGAGGAGGAGATTTGGCTTCGGATGTCTCCAATAGTTTGTTCAAATGAAAATAATCCTAATGAACGTAATCTCTGGGATGCTCTAAGACAGTGTTTCCCAACCTTTTTTTAGTCACGGCACCCTTTGGAAATTTTAACAAATTTGTGGCACCCTACAAAATTAATTTTGTCACAATATTTGAATTTCTAACTTCGATATGATAATTTGAAAAGTATAGATATTCGGTACAACAGGGAAGAACTGCAGAATATAATGTCATACAGATATTTTTAATATTATAAAAAAAAAATTGTCCATTAATGGTGGCAATCAGTAGGCTAATTTCTAATGAAGAGACCAATTTATATGACAGTTTTTAATGTAGGCTTTTATGTAAACATTATGCAAAAATTTCGGTGCATCTCTAATTATTGGCGACATCAGAAATTGATATTATATAATAGATGCTTTTTTGAACATTTTAGCAATTTAAGAATATTAAAAAATGATTTTTTTTTACACGGCACCCCTGCTCTCGACAGACGGCACCCCAGGGTGCCGCGGCACCCCGGTTGGGAAACACTGCTCTAAGAAATGCAAATATTCAGTCAAATATTCCAAACTAACTTCAATTACTCTCATAATTAAACACACCGACGCTTTGTTCCTCATTAGGACTGTTGTGTGTGTGTGTGTGTGTGCGCACATGAAATAAATGAGTAGTGTTGTAATATAATGTTCATCTGTTAGAGGCTAATGGGGGTCATTAGCATTTTTGACCAATAATACTCTTTTCTCTCTCTCTCTCTCTCTCTCTCTCTCTCTCTCTCTCGCTCTCTCTCTCTCTCTCTCTCTCTCTCTCTCACACACACACACACACACACACACACAAAGCACTTTCCACAATGATAAAGAATCAAATACACTATTATTTACAGTGTAAAAACAAAAAAACAAATAAATTCAAAAGATGACCAGAATGCATTTTACAAGAAAATTCAGCATTTTTACTTCAAAATTTCACATTTAACTTCATTTAAATTTTAATGTGTTACTTGCTTCCTTTTCAATTTGTGAAATATACTAGCTATTTCTCAATTGAAATGGTTTCTACAGATTCTACACCTTTTTTCAGTGTAACTAATTTACACTTTTCATGAAAAGTAGGTCACTTTATACGGATCTAATGTCTGTCTAATAAGGGTTATTCTGGACTGTCCCTCTTCTAACTAATCTATAATGGCTTTTCATAAGCGGTTTTGGATTTAAGAGTAACTTTTAAATAAGTCATATAAGGTCTGTGGTTAATGTTATTTCAAGAGACTTTCACATTTCTTCTAAAACGTAAATTACACCTCATTTCAAGAGTGATTTATCATGCATATAAATTTACATTATTATGGCATTAGTTACAATGTACCAAACTTTTTTTTGAAAGCACAACCATTTTAAAATGTACATTTGAGGTCTTGAGAATGTTGTAGGAAAAAAACTGTAAATGTTCCTCAACTATAACACTACAATAAATTTTATTTAAAAAATTTGAATGTTTTATTTTTTTATATTTTCCATTTTGTTTTAATTTTAGTTAAAGGTTTAGGAATTTTGTGGCATGTTTTTCTCATTTTTAGTAGTTCTGGGTTTTATCTGTCTGCCTGTCTGTCTATACATACTGTATATTTTTATAAAATATTTTGTTCCGTTTTAGTTATTCAAGTTAAACTATATTAAAATAAGAAATGTTGCCTTGACAGCTAGTTGAAATATTTATTTTAATTTATTTACTTAAATTTTAATTTATATATTATTTCAGTTTTTTCAGTTATTTTATTTCAAGTAACTAAACTGTTTTTTTATGTACTATAATAACCCTGAGGCTAAAAACCTCATTTCGCTGACATTTGCTGATTATTCATTCATTCATTCATTCATAGTGTTTAAACTCTGGCCTGTTTTGTTAGAAAGTGCAAGTAACACACACACACACAGTTTTTGGGTCAAAGGAGACGGGAAGCTTTGAGACTGTCTCATAAAAGAAAAGAAGCTTAACAGAGAACAAGATACGAACTACAAGACACACAGAGAGCTTATCAAAGAGCAAAAGAAAGGAGGGAGAACACTTAAGACGAGGAGGAGATTACAGAGGAATAAAGTGATAATAATAGGCCCTTCAGGAAGAGAAGCAGCGAGAGAGAGTGAGACTTTAATCAGCTGCATTTGACATATGGGGGATTTTGTTAACCCTCATTAATATTCGTAATAGTCGTGTTGGGTTATTGGAGTCTCTGAGAAGGAGATGGACGTGAACTTTAAGAATGTCTCTTTGGTTTCTGTTGACTAGCATTCTTGATTACAGACACACACGTGTGAGAAAGTAACTCGGTTGTGGTGCTACTAACTATTCAAAAGTTTAGCTGTTTTAAAAAAAAACAAGTATCAAGTTGCTCCTTCCAAAGAGCATCATAATAAAACACGTTTTTGTCACATATTGCACACACAGCTTTACAATCATATGAAGTCAGTCAATATTATATGGAAGATGAAATAAATACATATTTTCATAAATATTTATAAATAATTATATAAATAAATACATGCAATAAATCACTAATTTAATGAGTACATTAGCAAATAAAATAAATATATTACTTTTTAAATAAATTAAATGTATACATTTATGAATTGTTTGAAAATTAAAATACAGTTTCCTAACTGGATCATTTATTTATTATGTGCATTTCTTTCTTTCTTTTTTTCAATAAATAAATAAATAAATGTCTTTATTTATTATTAATTTCTGCAAGTTCCATCCTACATCAATTCTTTTTAAAATGCAAAAAGACATTCCAAAGCTTGATTAATTTTATTGAATTGGTTCATTTGTATGGTATATTTAAACAAACCTTTCAAAATTAATTAATTGATTCATCTGTTACCTCAGTTATTCACATTGGTTTCTAGTTTTTTTTCTGTTTAAATACTGTTATAATGTGCACTCAGTAATTTTTTGCTTGACTTGCACTAGATCAAATGACCTGGACATACGAGACTGCATGGATGCATGACTACTCAAAAACTGTATTTACAATTACATTTTCCAATTGTAAAAATAGATTATTCACAGTTAGCCATGATTTATTTATTTTGTGTGCAAAAAAAAATCCAATAACAGAAAAAGATCAATTGAATAGTGCTACAGTCTACATGATTTAAATCTTTTTTTTTTCAAATTACTTTTCACTTCTTAGTGTAAAAAACTTTTATAATGAGAGTAAAATTACTGAGTGCACCTTTACTATCACCACCTTAATTGAAATCCTCTTGGTTTTGCACAAGATAATACTACTCTGAATGAAATCATCTGATAACAGCCTCTTAAACAGCTTCAATGCAATTAGCTACTTTTTTGTTGGTGCAGATCAAGAGCGCAGCTTTAAAGGAACACTCCACTATTTTTAAAAATAGGCTCATTTTCCAACTCCCATAAGAGTTAAAGTTTTACCGTTTTCGAATCCATTCAGCCGATCTCCGGGTCTGGCGTAGCACTTTTAGCTGTAGCTTAGCGCGAGATGCTAACGGTCTAATCAGATTCAATGATCTATGCTAAGCTACAGCTAAAATTGTTACGCCAGACCCGGAGATCGGTAAAACTCAACTGTTTAACTCTAGGGGAGTTGGTAAATTAGCCTATTTTCAAAAATAGTGGAGTGTTCCTTTAAAGGGACATTTAAAGGGACAGTTCACGAAAAATGAAAATTCTCTCATCATTTACTCAACCTTAAGTTGTTACAAACTTGAGTTTCTTTCTTCTGTTGAGTACAAAAAAGACACTTTGAAGAGTGTTGGTAACTAAACAGCTGACTGTAGCCAATGATTCCATAATACTTTTTTTATACAGTGTAAGTCAATGGCTACCGTCAACTGTTTGGATACCAACATTCTTCAAAATATCTTCTTTTGTGGGTGAACTATCCCTTTAATGACTGTAATTTATGAGTAGCACATGCACAGTCTAATATCTTTTACACACATATTTCTTCTTTCTCAGACAGGCAAACAACGAATTTGAAGACTTAGACACTGGATTGATGGCAAGACGGATGTGAAAACGGATTTCTGACCAATGCGATCACTTGCTGTGGAATATACAACTTCCCAAAACACACCAAGGAATAATCATCTTTGTTTTAGATAGTATGCTTATAAACGAAGGCCACGCCCCCTCCAGCTCCTCCTCAGGGGGCTGAGCCAATCAGCAGAGGTCATGGGCCGACGGGCAGCTGACACATCCAATGCGGTGCCGGCACTGGAGGTGCCTCTAGCTGGTGGTCGGGCTGTCCTGTCTCAGAAATGGGGCCCTCTGTGCAGCGTTGGCGTCCAAACGTCGCCGGGTCTCCGCTCGCTTCCGTCATTGAAGAAGAGGACTCAAACAGTCAGTACGGCCAACGGACCGCCTGCCGAAACCATGTCGCTAGACCGGGTGAGGCGTTGTGAAGTCAATGGAAGGCATGTCGTCAAGGCAGCATCCAGGAACCATGTGGCACAGGACAGGACGTCCCAGGAGAGCGAGGTGTACTGTCAAATCAAAGCCGATCCAAACCAATCTGGGCAAAGAGGGAGTTTAAAAAGAACCCCTCGATACGTTAACGGAAGTATTGTTGCACCCGAGGTGGTGGGCGGAGTTTGTAGCGAAGGGGCGGAGCCTGAAGAAGCAAGGCGGCAGAGCCAAACAATGACACGTGAATGTAGGCGGGGTCAGTCGCTGAAAGGGGAGGCGGCCAGGCCAGCCACCGGCTCGTACAACACGCCCCCTCGCCCATGTCGCGTGATGACGTCATCGCCCAGACTGTGCACCAGCTGTGGGCGGAGACAGTCTCAAGCCCCTCCCTGCATGGCACCCGCTTGTCGCAAACGAGCCGCCAGTCAGGTTCAAACGAGCATGACGCTTCCGACACCGCCGAGGAAAAGCTGTTCACCTCGCTTGCAGAAAAGAAACTCAACGGTTGGACAGCCAATGTATGCGCAAATTCCCAATCACACTACGCAAAACGCATGCTCCACCCCTTCACAATCCAACAAAAAAGATGTGAAAACAGAGGCATCGACACAGTTTGAAAAACCCAATAATGACTCGACGACGCACAAAACACAACACACGCAAACACGAGTCAAAACAGAATCAACCGCACAACATGCATCACAAGATGCAAAGGACATGTGTGCGACTACGCAAACGCACAAATCTGCCACGTCTAAACCGATTGGCTGTGAGTCCCAAGCCACGCCCACTCTTCTACCCAAGAAAGACTTGAAACCAATACAGGTCAAATGTAAACCAGCACCTCCAGAGCTTCTGATTGGCTCAGGGGCGGAGCCTAAACCACAAACCCCACCCCCTCCTCCATCAGAACCTAAAACTGAGACGGAAACGGACTCTAAAGACACCCACCCACCTCCAACAGACGATATCCCACAATGCAACGGTGCACCTGGCGTTCTACATGGACTGCTGCAGAATGTAGAAGAAAACCTGCTGTATAATCAGGAAAAGATCAAAGTTCTTCTCAATGTCATTCAGGATCTGGAGAGGAACAAGGCAATGAGTGAAGGGTGAGTGAGAGTGAGAGATTAAGGCTCTGGAGTTCATGAAAGCGTGTTTGATTTGTGATTCCACACTTCCATCATCCCATAATTCCCCTGGTAACTGATGCATCCTGCGGCAACGCCTTGGGAATCTCGATCATCAATGGGACATCGACCCCCTACCGCTCCCAAACTCTCTTTCTCTCTCCTTCTCATCTGATGGCTTACTTTCTGTCTCATCTTTACTGCTACACCTCCTAACGCATTTACACCCTTTCTCTTAATCTCTTAAGAGTTTCCCTCTCTTTTTTCTCCTCCATCCACACACACACGGTTTCGTCAAAACTCTGCTTTGATTCAAACCTCAGATCTCTCAAGATCGATCAGGAAAGTGACTGTGTTGTATGTTTTCAAGTGTTCATTTTCATTACATATTCAAGGACATTCAATAGAGGTCTGTATGCCTGTGGGATTCCCACTGGCCTTGATTTTATTGGTTGTGACACAAGACTACATTTCTGAGTTGTAGAAAAACTCTAGTTTCTATATGCAGATTAAGTTTCAAGAGTTTTTTGAATTACAAAATAGGACTGGAACAACATTCCAGCACTTTCAATTAATTGGAAAATAAATATCAGACGATATAAGCGTCTGCTAAATGCATAAACTATTATTAATTATTACATTATATATATATATATATATATATATATATTAAAATGTACATAAACTGGACTGAAACCTTTAACAACTAAAACACAGGCTACAATAAGAGCATCTCTTGTGACATTACTGAAAAGAAGACTCTTCTTTGTAATACCTGGAAATAACAAATAAAAACGCAGACATGTGTAGGAAGAAACTCATTGTGGGTGGAAGTGGGATGGAAAAGCACAGACCTCTAATTCAATGTTCTGTGTGTGAATCACATGCTTAAAGTGTGTGTGTGTGTGTGTGTGTGTAGGTCTTCATACTTTCTTGTTTTTTCAGGCGTTGTTCTTACAGAACAGGTCAGGACATCAACAACTGCTCAACCTGCCAGAAAACAGCCTGCATTATATACAGGTAAACATCACCCCAGCAGTCCACTTATGTCTATCATGTCACATTTTAGCCTTTTATGACCATTTTCCTCCCTGTCCATGCCTTACAATTAAACAGGCTGATTCTGCTACTGTACTATATGCAAATGACCTCTGCTGTGAATGGCTAACCTTAACATTAACAACAGATATGGTACGAGTACTCAGAACTGACGCAAACATGCAAAACATATTAATTGCATGACTTTTATCAACATCAAGCATTTCACACTTATCAAAGCCCAGCAACAACCACATGCAAAAATGCCAAATTGGAGCCTTTTATAATTTTGTGATTTCCTTTGGAGTGGCGTTTTTGCTATTATGATGGTTATAGGCTGACAAAACCTCACTTTACACGGTGACTCTTCAGACTTTCAGCAACAGCGCTCAATGCTGCACAGAGAGCATTAACGGGTGTCACACAGGACATGCTGTGCTAAAAAACAGGTCGACAGTGACTGAATAGAGCAGAACACTGGAGTCTAAAAGCCATGTTAAAAATGCAGCACTCGTGCAGAGAGATGCAATGCAACATCTGAGACATCTGTCTGATGCAGATGTACTGTACATAGTATAGATCAACTATAGTATGTTGAAGGCATGTAGTAGATTGTGTGTGACAGGTTTATCAGCAACATTTTGATCATGTTGATCATTTAGAGTTAAACAAAAACAGGGTTAAAACTCTACTCAAAAGAGCAAGAAAATCCATTTTCCATGACCCATTTAAAATATTATAAATCGTGTGGAGAGCCACATCTGAGTTATGTGTCTTCTGGGGGGCAGAAACAGACAGAAATTCACCAGGAAAACATGAGAATGATTTAAGAGTTGCATCAATATCCTACAGCAGATAAAAACATCCGACGGTCAGCAGAAACATATGAGCATCTCCTCTACTCAG
Organism: Sinocyclocheilus rhinocerous; assembly: GCF_001515625.1. Classification (NCBI taxonomy): domain Eukaryota; kingdom Metazoa; phylum Chordata; class Actinopteri; order Cypriniformes; family Cyprinidae; genus Sinocyclocheilus; species Sinocyclocheilus rhinocerous. The sequence continues at coordinate 2,643,118 of NW_015641057.1, forward strand.
AGGAAACAAGACTGTTTCAGTCTTAATTGGTGCCTCTTGCTAAATCAAGCATCATTATTACTATTTATCATAGACTCAGAAAAAAGGAGAAATCTTTAAGCAGGCAGTTAAATAGATGAGTGTGTGCTTTTGTAGGTGTGTGATGTATTTATTAGAGTCAGCTGTTTGTATGTTTGTTATAATCAAGGGACAGTGAGCTCAAGCTCCCATTCAACTGTAATGAAGCCCTGAGGGACACACACACACACATACACACACAAACACACATATCATAAAGCCAGAGAAAACTGTGAACTTGTGCGATATCCCTCCTGTCACACAAACACACACACATACGAAATTCCCTCGACTCCGTTATCTCTCTTCCTTTCTTTCCTGTTGGGATAAACAGGATCATTATTCCCGTACTATGAAGAGCTAATCGCACACTAATACATGTTTCCAGCACTCACACTGAGGTAAAGCCTCGGGAATCAATTAAGAGAGATGGATTTCCTATTGAAGTTAAATCTCATGACAATACAGTCGAGAAAAGCCAGGAACACACACACACATACAGAGGTTCTGTTGCAAATGCTGTCAAGCTGCTTTGCTGTCTACATAGGCAACTTCCTTCTAAGGCAGCATCCTAACTGAAGTGACTGATTCGGAGCACACTAAATAGGCAGAAACTCTGTGTCATACAAATAGTGCTCCTCATATGAAATGCACAGTAGGCTTGACAAGTGTCTTTAATCTGCTCGATCAAGCATGCATGCATTTATTTGTTCATGCATTTGTTAATTTGATCATGCATACATATATTTGTATAAGCATCCATTCAGTTATATTCATTCATTTGCTTATGAGTTCATGCATTCATTCATTCATGCATTTATGCTTTCATTCATTAGTTTATATGCTTATACATTCATTCATGCATGGATAAATTTGTTCATGCATGCATTCATGTGTGCATTCATTTATTTGCTTATGCATTCATGCATTCGTTCATGTGTTTGGTCATGCATTCAAGCATTCATTTATTAGTTTAAGCGTTCATGCATTCATGCATCCAATTATGTTTTTGTTTATGCATTTTTTTGCAATTGTGCATTCATTCATGCATTTGTTTATGCGTTCATACATTCATTCATGCATTCATTAATTTGATCGTGCATGCATATATTTGTTCATGCATGAATAAATTTGCTCATGCATGCATTCCTGTGTGCATGCATTTGTTAATGCATTCATTAATTTGCTTGTGTGTTCATGCATTCATTCATTAGTTGATGCATTCATGCATTCATTTATGCTGTCATTCATGCATTTGTGCATTCATTCATGCGTTCATTTATTAGGTTATGTGTTTATGCATCCATTCATTAATAAAGGGTGCATTAAAGCTAACATTTCAACCTTTATACTAGAAATAATGTTCCAAATTCAGAACAGTTTTTACTGTACCAATATTTTTTATGGACACTTGAACTTTGCATTTATAGCCTAAATGACTTGGCTCATTTCAAATGCAATAAGCAACATCTGCTAACACCCTGCTCAAGGGTTCATTAAAAAAAGATTGGTACCATATAAAAAAAGTTGAAAACTTGGATTTTTGTTAAACCATTACATCTAGAATGAAGCCTGAAATGTTAGCTTAAATGCACCCTATATAGTGGTCGAGAAAGAAGCATTTCTGCTTGTTCCGCTGTGTTGTTAAATTAGATTTGCGATTTAAATTTTGTTGTGTTGTGCACTACAGGGCCACCACATCAGACACAAAACTTCATAATAAAATCACACTACAGTAACTTTAAACAATGTATTTAAGACAAAGCAAAAAGTAGATCTCCTGTCTGTTTCAGTGAAGACAGGTCAATATCCAAAACTGTTAGTCAAGATTATGAAAATGGAAAAAAGACAAACTGCAAATCTCTTTTGATATTCTGAAGAACTCTCTTTCCTCAAAAGATCCGTTCATCACAAATTCTGCTTCCATACTTCTTTATCTCTCTCCTTCTCCGTGACTTGATGCCTCGTCCTCAAGGGACGAAGAAAATTTGAGATGGGCTTGGTTATAATGCTCTTTACAAAACAGAAATGCACACTCTTCTTCAACATTTTCTTTGCCCGTGCAAAGCTCAGGTGGCTGCTCAGCAGTTACAAGCCCGAAACAAATGATCCTCTCAATGAATCATTTATGTCTTTAGGATGCAACATCAAAAGTGAAAGGCATTTAATAAAAGATTTCTATTTCAAATAAATGATGTTCTTTTGAACTTTGTATTCATCAAGGAATCCTGAAAAATCTAATGTATCATGGTTTGCAGAAAAAAACTGTTTTCAACATTAATAATAATAATAATAAGTGTTTCTTAGGCAGTGAATCAGCATATTATAGAATGAAAACTGAAGTAATGATGCTTTTTGCTACATTTATATTTATATTTTACATTATGACCTTAAAAACAACAAGAAATTACATTCACAATGTATTTAACTTATGTAACATTGTTTTGTTTTTTTTGCTTTTTTACTCTTGCTTTCTCATTTTTCTCATCAAAAAAATAAATAAATAAAAAAATACTCATCCTCAGGCCATTCAAGATGAAGATGAGTTTGTTTCTTCATTGGAACAGATTTGGAGAATTTGTAGCATTACATCACTTGCTCAGCAATGGATCCTCTGCAGTGAATGGGTGCCGTCAGAATGAGAGTCCAAACAGCTGATAAACACATCACAATAATCCACAAGTAATTGACACCATTCCAGTCCAGTCATGTCTTGTGACTTGAAAAGTTGTGTTTGTAAGCAACAAATACATCATTACGATGTTTTATGAATCCTCTATCCATAATATTGCTTCCTCTAGTGAAAAAGTCATCTCGCCGGAATCATGAGGGAAATATGCACAGATGGAGCACAAAAACAGTCTAAAACAGTTCTAAACAAACATGTTGGTGGATTTTGATGTGAGAGACAACAGATTAACTTTTTCACTGAAGGAAGCGTTATTATGGAGTATGGACTCATATTTTAGCCAGAATAAACTGTTTAAAGTTTGTTTCTTTGTTTCAACACATAGCTTTTGGCTTCACAAGACATTAATTGATGGACTGGAGTGGTGTGGATTACTTGTGGATTATTGTGATGTTTTTAACAGCTGTTTGAACTCTCATTCTGACGGCACCCATTCACTGCAGAGGATCCATTGGTGAGCAAGTGATGCAATGCTACATTTCTCCAAATCTGTTCCCATGAAGAACCCAACTCATGTACATCTTGGATGGTCTGAAGGGGAGTACATTTTCAGCAAATTTCAGTAATATGTGCATCTTTCAATGCATAATTGCTTTTTTTTTATAATTCATTTTTTCCTAATATCTATTTCTGTATTTCTAGTGTGGAGCACGACTTCCGTGTGCAGGAGGGACGATTTCAAAGCATTCTGGAAGCCTTGGATGAAGCAGAGTACGATGTTCCCGCCCCCATCCCAAAGCCCGCACACATACGTCCTCGAACCAAGAGCCGCGTCAAGAAACTGCGAAAGAAGTGTTTCTGGTGGCTGTAGAGAACTACCGCAGCTTAGATTGCCACAGAAATTCATAATTAAGTGTGTTTGCATTCATGGAAAATGCCACCAGCATCACCGCTGTGGTTATGATGTCGAAAAACCAAATTTATGGACGTATATGCTTCATAACACAGTCCAGGATAAAGGATTTGCTAAAAACATTACTCATACTGAACGGATTATGCTTTGAAATAATTGTTACATTGTGGCAAACGTCTCAAAGCCACGGCTGAACCAAAAGCTCATCTGACATCCTGAAAACTTGAGGATAATTTAAAACCCAAGGAGACCCACAAGACCTTGCATCTAACCAGTCAATAAATCCCCTTCATAGTGTCTGACTGAGGCAGAACGCAGTCGATATTCCTCTTTACGCTGATGGACGGAGTGTTATCCTGATGGAGATTCTCTGTCTCATCTCCTCGTCAACGTTCTCTGACCTTTGTGTGTGGATGGCTTTCGTCCCCGACTAATGAATGTCTAGCGCTCTGTTCCCAAACCTAGCGATCTGCCTACCTACACAGCATTTTAAGTAACCGGTAGTTGAGCTCCCCATGCCATTAGGCCGTCTTATAAGATGCAACCACACTGCATTGTCCTTAATGGAAAAATCCAAGTTCTTACACTTACTGCTTAAACAAATAGTTCACCCAAAAATGGAAATTTGCTGAAAATAAACTCACCCTCAGGCCATTCAAGATGTAGATGAGTTTGTTTCTTCATTGGAACAGATTTTGAGATATGTAGCATTACATCACTTGCTCACTAATGGATCCTCTGCAGTGAATGGGTGCCGTCAGAATGAGAGTCCAAACTCTGGCTGATAAAAACATCACAATAATCCACAAGTAATCCACACCACTGCAGTCCATCAATCAATGTCTTGTGAAGTGATTAAGATGTTTTTAACTTCAAACTGTTGCTTTTGGCCAAAATACGAGTCCAGAATCCATAATAACGCTTCCTCCAGTGAAATAGTCCTTCCAACTCTCCTCTCACGTCAAAATCTACACACACATTTGTTAACTTTTTTGGACAATTTTCACTTGTAAACGGTGCTTTATCTGTGCATATTTCTCTCCTCATTCAGACGAGACTACTTTTTTACTGGAGAAAGCATTATTATAGATTATGGACTCATATTTTGGCCGGAAGCAACAGTTTGAAGTTAAAAACTTCTTAAAAATGGATTAATTTCACACAAACATGCAGCTTTTCACTTGACAAGACATTAACTGATGGACTGGAGTGGTGTGGATTACTTGTGGATTATTGTGATGTTTTTATCAGCTGTTTGGAATCTCATTCTGACGGCACCCATTCACTGCAGAGGATCCATTGGTGAGCAAGTGATATAAGGCTACATTTCTCCCAATCTGTTCTGATGAAGAAACAAACTCATCTACATCTTGGATATTCAGAGAGTGCATAACACCAAAATGGCAGCATCTCCAGCTTTACTCACGATGAAAGAAAAAATAATTAATCACTACATTAATTTACCTCCATATTCTCAGTGAATGTGCATCAGGAAACTTAACAAAACAATAGTAAAGATAATATATGTCTAGAGGTACAGCAGCTGTTGTTTGCCAGTAATTGAAGCTGCTGCCAGTTTTAGCCAGAGTTTTCATTAAATTGTGAGTTTCTGACTTGTCATTTGGAAGTTCGACAAAAACATGGGCAGGTTTTACTACTTGGAGACTGGTAATTATGGTCATTTCACCATGACATGAAAGTCCTATTAATGCAACATGGATGCAACCGCTAATTTCCTCACAAACCCGTAAGACTGAATTTAAAGTGTAAATGTTTGATGTTCTCCCAGACATTGTAGCTTTAATGTTTAGATTCATTATGAATTCACAAACACTGATACATTTTTCTCTATCATTCACACCTTCTCACATACAGCTTCCTAGAGTACGAACACACACGCTGGTTCAAACGCACGTCTTCCACTCCGTATCTGTCCTGTATTCATGTCCAGACTTGAAAATATACAGTATATACATATAAATATATAAAATAACAAATATTATAATCAATGTATTTTTATACGCCGATATTCTGATAGTCTAAGACTACATTTCCCACAGTGCACTTCTTCTTCCTCCCTCCACTTGTTTGTAATTGAGATATTTAAGATGACGTCAATAAAATCGTGTATTTTAATGCAGTAAATGTTTCTGGTCTGGTCTGGCCTTTGTTTGCATTATTAACTAAGTATGAGCAATAATAATAGCGATATTTGACTTAAAAGAGAGAAAAGGACAATGAAAGGAGATGATCTAGTGGTTTAAACTCACGATGAGAGCGT
>NW_015641057.1:2650627-2652722 GCF_001515625.1 Sinocyclocheilus rhinocerous
GTGTGTGTGTGTGTGTGTGTGGTGTCAACAAAAGCCCTTTATTTTTTTATTTTTTTTATATCAGTTCTGAGAAAACCCATCTGGACCCAAAAATGGCCAATTTCTATAAAAGTCAACTTAAATCTGAATACATGTTCCTGGCCTTATCCCATACAATTCAGGATTTTACTCCAAATACAGAAAAATGTATCTCTGAATAACCTTGAATTCTATTGTAATAATTTGCTAAATGCTCTGGCACACCTAATGACATCACAGCAAGTAAACAAATAAATAATGCAAATAGTTTTTAGTAAGTGATATTAAGATGAAATAAAATATATACATCAGATGAAAAACAGTACTAAAATTACTAAACTTAAATCTGAAAATAAAGTATTTACAAATGAATTAAAAATATCACATAAACACATAACAAAATAACTAACTTGAATACATTTAGTTAAAAAAAATTGTTTAAAATAACAAAATACTGCACTGGCAACTAAAACTAAAATAAAAATAAATATAAAAAAAAAAGATTTATAAAACATGTAAAGCATATTTATAAAATATATAAAAATAAAAAAAATCACATAAGCATATAAGAAAATAACTAAAACTTAAATTAAAATGTAAACTGAAAAATATAAAACTAAAAGCTAATTCAAATATTAATAAATACTATAATAGTAAATAATACTAAAAGCGCACTGGATGACTGGTGGTATTAGTCTCTCTTCTACTTCCTCCTCATGAGCGAGCAGGTTAAGTTTCTGAACAACCGACATCATTGATGTGCAAGCATGGAGGATGAAAACCCTTCATCACAACATCTTCTGTGTGTGTGAGAATCAGCCTACAGGAAAATGACCCGTGTGTGTGTGTGTCTGTGTGTGTGTGTGTGTGTGCGTGTGTGTTTACCACCCCCTCACATATGACGCAGAGGCGGATAAAGTGAGGGATTGAGTGAGAGAGAGAAACATCTGTTCATCTCTACATAGAGTAGTTCATTTCATATTGTGTTTCTCAACATCAACAGCTCTTCACTTCAGCTGCTGACACTCTCTCTCTCTCTATGGGTTTCTGTCTCTTCTCCTTTATCATCATCTGTCTCATTCTTTCTCAGTGGTCAGTGGATGACGGCTTAATCAGGTACACCTATAATCCCTGTGAAGCCTGTGTGTGTGTGTGTGTGTGTGTGTGTGTGTGGATGCAGATATCTGTGGCACCTGTGGCCTGTCATATGGTACAGTTTCCATTACTCTTTCTCTCTATCCACAAAACTGCTCCCTCATTGGTCTCACATCACACTCGTGAATCTTACGTACGCTGTAGAGAGCATGTCTAGCTCATAATTCATTTTACCCCAGTATTTGAGGCAAATGTTGCCATGATTTAGTGCAAAAGCAAGCAATAATTAAAGAATAAATAAATAAAAGAATAAATAAATAAATACTATTTTAAAGTTTATGCATTAAATAATTATTTTCATGACAACTTTTGCCGCAAATAATAATTAAAATAATGTGTAAAAACATTTAAATTCTGAAGAATCAATCATCATGGTAGTATTTGATGTGTTGCCTATAAGTTATGATGATTTAAATAAATGGATATAAAAATGGATATATCAAAACATTACTTACGTTCTTAAAAATCTAATTTAATTTATATAAATTATATAAAATATTTATAACCCCACAGGCTTCTACTGGATGCGTATTAGTACACATATTTGTTTAAAAGTATGAAATTATTTTCTGTAGTAATGAACATTATGCCACAGATGCTATGAATAGATCTACACTTGTTTTGAACCCAGAAGTTTTCTTTAAGAGGAAGCAGCACTAGTACTGATTTAAACACACACAAACACCAAAGACTGTTTTTGTGTGAGAGCAACAATTTGGGTTAAACAGGCAGCGCTGATAAACACACGGCAGCGTCCTGACCTCCTTCATTATCTCCCTCTGTCTCCGTTTTACCACTTTCTTTGGAAGTGGAAGTTCAGGAAGTTCAGTGTCTAAGCGCATCAGCATTCAGAAAGTGAGATTAAAGCATCAGACTTCAAAGAACGTCTCGGTTACGTATGGTAACCCTCGTTCCCTGAAGG
>NW_015641058.1:0-527 GCF_001515625.1 Sinocyclocheilus rhinocerous
TTTGTTAATTAAAAGTATAGGTGCTCAACAAATATATTTGTTGAACATTTGTGCTTAGTGTCCATACAGTATCTCCATGAGAAACTGATCAAGCCTTTAGGCTGCCATCACTTTAAAGGGTTAGTTCACAAAAAACCTCATCAATTACTCGCGTTGTTCCAAACCAGATAGACTTTTGGTCATCGAAACACAAATGAAGATATTTTAAATGAAATCTGAGAGGTTTCTGTCCCATCATTGACAATCCATTTAACTGCAACTTTGTAGCTTCAAAAAGTTCATAAAGAGATCATAAACTAATCAATATGAATTGGTTCAGTCCAAATTTTCTGAAGAGGCTCGATAGCTTTATATGATGATTAGATTGAATTTATGCTTTGATGATGCAGCACTGTAACACGCAAGTGTAAACGCAGTAGAGACAATAGTCCCAAAATTTAGTTTATCGCCCATACCTACTCTGTTCATGGACCTGACTGAGCAGTTATTTTAAAGTCCTCCTGTAGTCAATAATTTGATCCCTTAAA
>NW_015641059.1:0-253 GCF_001515625.1 Sinocyclocheilus rhinocerous
CCTGGATTAATGGTGTATATTATGTCACCATAATTTGCACCATGCCCTTTTTACTATACTTTGACTTAATATTGGACAAATCCTCCAGACCACCATAAACCATGCAAATAAGGTGTTGCGTGAGACAAAGGAACCTCTCCCGCTCAAAATTCACACCTCTACATTGGTCAGTCTGACAAAGATGGGTGTGACTGGGAAACCATTAAAGGGGTCATATGATGCGATTTCAATTTTTCCTTTCTCTTTGGAGTGT
>NW_015641059.1:369-543 GCF_001515625.1 Sinocyclocheilus rhinocerous
GTGAACTCTCCGATCTTCAGATCTCGACGAAAGCCTCCAGCTCACTCCTACAGAACTCATCAAGAACCTCCATTGTCTACCGCATCCGGACGCTTGTTCAGCAACAAAGCCAATGCAACTAACCGTTTCCAACTAGTTAGATGCATGTCTAAGTTTGGGACCCTTTGTCAAGGT
>NW_015641060.1:0-761 GCF_001515625.1 Sinocyclocheilus rhinocerous
CGCGTTAAATATCGCATGCGATTTATCGTGCAGCCCTAGTGTAAAGTAAGTCAAACAGGTTTGAAACAAAAAAAAACATGAGGGTGAATAGCCTAAATGATGACAACATTTTTGGTTACTTTACACAAACGTAGACATTTATATAGTTATATAAGTCAAAAATATGCTATGGGGTGAGTAAATGATGAAAAAAAAATTTTAGTGAATTATTCCCTTGAGATATGTGTAACTTTACAGGAAAATGCTACTGAGCGAACCAGGAAACACAGCAAAATAAACAAATAAATTAAATATAAAATATATAAGTCTGAGTAAATTACAAAATTAAATTGTAATTGCATTTAAAATTAATTTATTTTAAAATTAATTTAATTTAATAAAAATAATTAAAATACAAAAACCAAATTAATCTAAATATCCACTTTTGTGTCCCAAAGAAGAAGAAAAAAAGGTCATACAGGTATGAAATAACATTAGGGTGAGTAAATGATGACAATATTTAGATTTTTAGGTGAACTATCCAAGAAAGAGCAATCCTCTACATTGCGAGTAAATCACTCGCATATGCGACTAAATCTTCACTCTGGGCGACTAAATTATGTCTAATATTAGCCTATTGCTAATAAATTCTCAGATTTTAACTCGCCAATGTGTGAGTTGGAGGCTAAGTATAAGTTTAGCTCAGATATATTTGATATATTTTGAACACTCTCTGACTGAACACTCTCTGACTGAGCGCATCAGAGTTTCACTCTCCGCCA
>NW_015641061.1:0-7541 GCF_001515625.1 Sinocyclocheilus rhinocerous
TTTATGTTTAATATAAGCTACTTTGTCATTGTAGTATTGCTGTGTTTGGGATTTTTTTTTCATCAAGAGTAATACTGAATCAACCTTAAGCATTAATTTTGTTCCAAGAATAGGAAAGATCTAACGTTAAATATCAAAATAAGCGCTGTAAAAGCGAGAATACGAGATTGTTATTATTATTGGTTGCTGCTGAGGTAATAGACGCTCTCGCTCTTTCTCTGCTGTATCTTCGCAATGGCTGAAGAAAGGGTCGCTAATTCTTGATTTGGGTCCGGCACAGACATGTTACAGCTAATAATATGATTACCCGCGGTAATGATCATATGACCCCTTTAAGCTAATCAGTAGTCCATATGATACTTCATACCATGCTTTGTGTGAGGAACAGAGTGAAATCTAGGATTTTACACACTGAAAATCTTTCCCTCCACCACGGACTTAGGATCACATAATTATCTCGTTCTTTTGGCTATTTATCTCAATTATGACTTATAGCGTCTCATAATTATGACAATATCTCACGATTACGTTTAGCTTTTTATACTTATGACTAATATTTAATGATTTTGACTTTTTTTATTTTGTTCCTTCAACTATTTAGCTCATAATTATGACAGTATCTCATGATTTCAACTTTTTAAAATTACATTCACCTTTTTTATAGTTATGACTTAGTATCTCATGATTTCAGCTATTTATCTTGTTCTTTCAATTATTTATCTCATACTTATGGCTTATTATCTCAAATATGACAGTATCTCATGATTTCAACTTTTTATAACTAAAAGTAACTTTCCTGTAATTGTAACTTTTTATCTTGTTCCAGTATCTCATGATTGACTTTTATGTTTTGTTTTTTAATTTCAACTAAAAATCCTTCCCTCCAGCAGAGCTCTTAAATCTCATTTGTGCTGGTGTTAGACCAATGCTATGTGAGGTCAATGACATTATCCTGGCACAATGAATGAATAAGGTCTTGAATTTGACACCGTTATGGTGCTTGGGTGTCGTTTTTGGTGTTTGTCGGCCCGGTTCACTTTCTCTGTATGTAACCGAGCAGTGTGAACGCCTCCTTTGTGATCGGCAGGAGGAAGTCACATGTGTTTGGAGCTCCTGACGGCTCTCGGTGTGTCTCGTACCTCAAACCGAGGCCAGTTCATGGTCATGCCGGGCCCGTGGTTGGAGCGGAACCACCGAAGGTCTTCCAGTGTGTGATAGACGGTCGAGTACCTGAAGGAGAGACACGTTTAACACGCCGCCGCATGTGTGAGAATATCAACTATCAGACCATCACAGCTGGAGGGTTTGCATGGGAAGAGCATGCAATGCATGCTGGTCTCTGAACAACAACAGCGCTCCTGTGCGTCTCTATGCAAACGATAACAAGCCGCCCTTCGGCCTTATGCACAGGTATAGATACACAGATGACATGATGACAGCGGTCAGGTGCTCACTTGTGATTGGAGGAGAGGTCGAGGTGCTGCTTGACGCCCAGCAGCAGCTCTCTGAAGAAGCGCAGTCTCTTGTCCTCAAAGTGCTGCCACTGTTCGAACACCTCATCATTACAGTGAGCTAAACATACTACAGCAACATGCACTCATACTGTATCACAGAACACCAGTGGGGTTGTGGGTAATATCAGCCCCTAAGAGCATGCATGCATGGATGGATGGACACCTTGCAGATGTTTCTGGGCCACACCAATCTCGCACACTTGAGAGAACAGATAAAATGCAAATTTACACTCAAGTCCTCAAAAGCATAACCACGCGCATCTTCGTTCTCATGACTGCACTGACAGGTGTAATGGTCATTTATTATTCAGGATTATTATTTATCTGCATACACATTTTAGCCAAAGAGACTCAAATATTCGAAGAATCAGAGGTAGAAGTTTTAACATTCTTACTAAGGAATCAGAAGTAGAATAATACCTTTTATTATAAAAAAATAACAATTAGTTTTTTTCAAATGTAACACAATCCAACAAACTGAGTGTATGCCCTGTGGGTGACGTACTAAACAGTCTCTTGTGCAAATAAGCTGAACACACCCATATTTAATGAAGGCGTTTGCTAACTGAACCACACGCTTCCTGACAGTGTTAAGCCCGTGTTTGCTGACTGTGTGGAGTTGTTGTGCTCGTACCTCCTTGAGTTTCTTGGCCCAGGGTTTCTGTGCCTTGCGAAAGCCATCTTCTGCTTCTTTGGTCTCCTTGAAGCCACCAATCATCTGTTTGTGGTAAGCGTCCTTCTGCCAGTTCTTGACTTTCTCCAGGTCCTCTCCCATCAGTGCAGGCTTCACCTCCATGTGCAGGTCGCTCACCTTCTCGGCCTCGGTCATCAGAGCGAACCACGCTCGCTCACCGTCTCGTACTGAGGCCCTAGAGGAGACGACACAGACAAGACCTTTATTCAGATGTTCAGATCTAACAATACGCCTGCCTTTGTGCTGCTTCATCCAGATGTTGTCCTGTTTGCTCCTAATAAACTGATCTGAGACTCAAGAACATATCTGGGTCACAAGCACTTTTCAAAAACAACACGGACAGATGCTAGTTCCCCAGGAGTACTGCAGGGCTCTGTCCTGGGCCCACTGATATTCTCATTGTGGGCGGTCTTGCAGGCTCATACCCTGCTGTACACACTCCCAGATGGACCAGCTGTGGACGGCCTAACCTCAAGTGAGCAAAACTATCTGGAGGAAGAGGAGAACCTGACACAATGGGACCAGGAAACAAATGTTAGCCAAATCTGATCCTGGAGGGCCATATTCCTGCAGAGTTCAGCTCCAGCCCTAATCAAACACACCTAGCCAGCTAATCAAGGTCTTCAGACTCACTAGAAACTTCCAGACGGGTGTGTCGGAGCTTGTTGGAAATTACATACACAGGATGTTGGTCCTGCTCTAATTTTGTATGTATTACCTGGCTTGGGTCTGTTTTTGACTCTCTGGAAGCTTTTAGAAATGAAGCATTTCACTTTCACTACTCATAAACTGTTTATGGCCTAACCATTAAAACATCATCATGTGGTATTGATTTAAACATTGATTTGAAATATGTATTAAAAATACATGACTAAAAGGTTTGTCTGTGATGTTATCTTGAGAAAGCCTGACCAGAGAGTTTAAAGTAGTTTGAAGTGTGAGCAGAAAAGTGTAATTTAAGGTAGGAAAGAAAGCCAGTCAGAATGGAAACACTTCTGTGTTGACTCTCTGCTATCGTGGCCGCATTTAAATATGGCCTTTAGCTAAACAAAGATACGAAGCTAACACCAGAAGCTGCAAGACAACTGTGTGTGCACAGCACTGAATGAAGGACTGATAAACCGAACTGAAGGGAGCGCAAACTGAGCAACTTGGACTCAGGAAAGTTATGAAAAGTTCACAGTCAGATTAACCCCGTGAACACCGAGGACGCCCATGAACACAGCCCACGCGTGTGAGCTATCATGACCTCCAAACTCACTTCCTGTTCTATTAAAAACACATTCAATCATAGACGCACTAACAGCACAGAAGGGTTAAACCATGCTGTTCTGGCGAGTTTATCACACTGAGATAACATCCTCCTTGAGCACCAAAACACTTCAGCGGACCATGATTCTCAGCTGCAAGACCAAAGTCAAGCGGTGCGACCAACGTGACACAGACAGGAAATGATGTCAGCACGCGTCGACTGGTCAATAAGCCTCTCTCTATATACTATCACTTTAAAGTTACAATTCTCTTTTTTATTCGTTTTTGTTTTCACGTGTGCGAATAAAGCGAAATCCCTCCGGGTGAGTTTTCTTAAATTTACTGTCATAAAAAGTCTTCAATACATGAAATGGTAAAACAAACGTCTTAATGATCATGTATGTTTTAGACGGTTGTAAGAATGCATATGTTCTCTCTCATCTGAAGGATCAGCCCGCAATAGTATAGACTTTTCAAAATAAGAGTCCCGGTGTATTTCGGGCTTGTTTATAATTCAAAGTCACATGTTACGTTTTTTTTTTTTTTTTTTTTTTTTTGGGTGCAATAAATCCATTGAATCAATATAAAAGTTATTTTTCATATTGAAACTGTTTTCAATCATAGACGCACTAACAGCACAGAAGGGTTAAACCATGCTGTTCTGGCGAGTTTATCACACTGAGATAACATCCTCCTTGAGCACCAAAACACTTCAGCGGACCATGATTCTCAGCTGCAAGACCAAAGTCAAGCGGTGCGACCAACGTGACACAGACAGGAAATGATGTCAGCACGCGTCGACTGGTCAATAAGCCTCTCTCTATATACTATCACTTTAAAGTTACAATTCTCTTTTTTATTCGTTTTTGTTTTCACGTGTGCGAATAAAGCGAAATCCCTCCGGGTGAGTTTTCTTAAATTTACTGTCATAAAAAGTCTTCAATACATGAAATGGTAAAACAAACGTCTTAATGATCAGTTTAAGTCATCTTATATTTTGGGGATGGAAAAATATAAATCGCAATACAGCCTATCGATTATTAAACTTCAAAATGATTTCATTAAAAAAAGAGCGCTGCACGTTGCAGTGTCACAAGGCGGCGCTGTTGCGCGTTCAACAGGCTCGCGCTTCAGACTGCTTCAAAGTGATTCTCAATCAATGCACAGCGCACATTTGTGAGCCTGGAGCACAAAAGCAGTGTTAAGTCGCTGGGGTATATTTGTAGCAATAGCCAACAATACATTGTATGGGTCAAAATTATAAATGTTTCTTTTATGCCAAAAATCATTCGGATAATATTAAAATGAATTTCAATAAATTAAAATATTGTTAAAAATCACACCTTATTTGTTATTTGTCACATGTAGTAAGTAGACCATTTTGTGCCATGGATAATAGGAGGATTTTCCACCCGGCTACCACCGCAAGTATATTTCAAACCTGTGGGAAGCACTGAATATTATTATAAAATTTGAAACTTATAACCCAACTCCTAAAACCTCAGGAGAAGCCGCACACACACAGCGCTTTAGATGAGTTATGAGCGGGTGAACACACAGATCTAGCACCGCAAACGCGTTATATGTGAGTGTGAGTGTAAACCTGCGCGATCCGTGTCAACGCGTTCAGCAGCTCATAACGTCACGAAAAGGACGGAAACCGCTCTAAAAGCTCAACTAAGCGCCTGAAGACAGAAAAAAGTGTGATCGGCGGCAAACAGAAAGTTTCCGGACTGCGCCGGAAGTGCGCGAAGTGTCGCCCGGAGTCTGAAACATCGGCTCTGTCCCAAATGGCACCCTAAATCCTCACGGTCTTCCTCTGAGTTTGCACTTTCGTGACGTAATGCCGCTTTGACTGTCGGGTAGAAGTCTGCTGTGGAGCTTGCCCCGATGCAGGCTCGGCAGAAGTGCGGATCGAGGGCACATGGCGAGCACCCTTCTGAACGCTGAAATGAGGAATGGGACACCCTACGGTCTCGTGGACTTAACGGACATGCGGCGGCCATTGTAAGTCCGTAAGACCGCAAGTGCACATGAAGTCTTCCATTTGGGACAGGGCCATCGTTACCTGAGCGCGTTTCAGTCCAGATCTGCCGCTCGATGTCGATGCGAGTCTGGCTTTCTCCGTTTCTCATCGATACTCACGACTGCTGCGCAGTGTTGCCAGATTGGATGGACCATTTCCAGCCCAAAAGCTCACAAAAACCCGCCCAAAAACAGCCCAAAATTTTAACTGTCAAAACAATGTGATGGAATATGTAAATCAAGGTTGATAAGGGCCATTTTTAACTCCTTAAAACAAAATAATGACGACAAAATAATATAACGTTAGATAAATTTCCCAGGTAAGGTAAACGGATCAAATCGGGGCAAATAGCCTACATTAAAGAGAATTGGGCTACCAAACATGAATAAAATATGCAAGCAGACAGTCAAAACGGCAATCATGAAATTAACCGATACCCTCGAAACAACACATCGTTACCTGAGCGCGTTTCAGTCCAGATCTGCCGCTCGATGTCGATGCGAGTCTGACTTTCTCCGTTTCTCATCGATACTCACGACTGCTGCGCAGTGTTGCCAGATTGGATGGACCATTTCCAGCCCAAAAGCTCACAAAAACCCGCCCAAAAACAGCCCAAAATTTTAACTGTCAAAACAATGTGATGGAATATGTAAATCAAGGTTGATAAGGGCCATTTTTAACTCCTTAAAACAAAATAATGACGACAAAATAATATAACGTTAGATAAATTTCCCAGGTAAGGTAAACGGATCAAATCGGGGCAAATAGCCTACATTAAAGAGAATTGGGCTACCAAACATGAATAAAATATGCAAGCAGACAGTCAAAACGGCAATCATGAAATTAACCGATACCCTCGAAACAACACATGCATCATTTTCAATGTCAGCAGTCAGAATAATCCAGTTTAAATGCAAAAAGTGTCCAATATAAGTGATAGGAAAAAGCAGCGTAATTAGCAGGTATTTCACACTCGTTCATGCACACACCATGACAGTCAAAACTGTGTCATTCATTGATACATACGGAATTATAATCCGACAATTAAAAAAAAATAACAACAACAATAATGCGCTTACCTTCGTGTCGCTCTATAATTTTACACAGAACTCGAGGAAGCCTCTTGTTAAGTTCATATTGTAGAACATAATACAGAACTTTGCACAGTCAAAACTAATCAAGTCTAGCAGTTTTCAAGGATTTATCAATCTGGACCGTTTAAAAGATAAAAGACATGATTGTATAAACCGACATATTTAGTTTCGGTTTTGATTAATTAATTCAAATGTGCTCTGAGTTGCGGTGATAGAGCCTTTTGAGCCTTTTGAGACTCTCCCACTCTTTAACTTATATTTAGGCATTGTGATTACTTATAATACGTTACCTTGATTACCTTGATAGTGATAAGTGCGGCTGTCGACGTTTATATCAGCACCAGCACAATCAAATTCAAAACCACCCAATCTGGCAACACTGCTGCTGCGCTGAGTCTGACTGACTGAGCGCCTCTCTGACGTCACTTCCGCTCATAAAACACCATAAAACACGACGCTCATAAATCCATCATCACAATAATACACACTCAGCGGTAAGAGCGGTAAGTTAGGAACAGCAGAAACTCAGTCACAGAGCGGGTCACTGCTGAGGCGCATGGTACGTAAAATACGTAAAAGCTCTGCTGATTCCAGAGCTGAAGAGATCCAAATGTCATTAGTATCAGCACAAACCCTGTTCTGCTGGAGCTTCATGAATGGGTTTTCATGGCCGAGCAGCTGCATGCGAGTACAAAGCCAAGCGTGGGATGGAGTGAGTAAAGCAGCAGATACTGTACTCTGGAGCAGTGGAAACCTGATCTGTGCAGTGACCAATCACACAGTCTGAAGAGGAGTCTGGGTTTGGCAGATGCCAGGAGAACATTTCCTGTAGGACTGCATTGTGCCGGCTGAAGAGTTTGGTGCAGTCGGCATAATGGTACGGGGTTGGGCTCGACCCCTTACTTCCACAACTTATTTCCACAAAGCAAGCTCCATAAAGACATGGTTGGATGAGTTTGGTC
>NW_015641061.1:8651-13385 GCF_001515625.1 Sinocyclocheilus rhinocerous
ATATAACGTTAGATAAATTTCCCAGGTAAACGGATCGAATCGGGGCAAATAGCCTACATTAAAGAGAATTAGGCTACCGAACATGAATAAAATATGCAAGCAGACAGTGTCAAAACGGCAATCAAGAAATTACTGATACCCTCGAAACAACACGTGCATGATTTTCAATGTCAGCAGTCAGAATAATCCAGTTTAAATGCAAAAAGTGTCCAATATAAGTGATAGGAAAAAGCAGCGTAATTAGCAGGTATTTCACACTCGTTCATGCACACACCATGACAGTCAAAACTGTGTCATTCATTGATACATACGGAATTATAATCCGACAATTAAAAAAAAATAACAACAACAATAATGCGCTTACCTTCGTGTCGCTCTATAATTTTACACAGAACTCGAGGAAGCCTCTTGTTAAGTTCATATTGTAGAACATAATACAGAACTTTGCACAGTCAAAACTAATCAAGTCTAGCAGTTTTCAAGGATTTATCAATCTGGACCGTTTAAAAGATAAAAGACATGATTGTATAAACCGACATATTTAGTTTCGGTTTTGATTAATTAATTCAAATGTGCTCTGAGTTGCGGTGATAGAGCCTTTTGAGACTTGAGTCACTCTCCCACTCTTTAACTTATATTTAGGCATTGTGATTACTTATAATACGTTACCTTGATACGTTATAACTTATCACGCTGCAAACTTGCCACTCATGAATCGACGTCTGTCTGAGCCCTCGTGATAAGTGCGGCTGTCGACGTTTATATCAGCACCAGCACAATCAAATTCAAAACCACCCAATCTGGCAACACTGCTGCTGCGCTGAGTCTGACTGACTGAGCGCCTCTCTGACGTCACTTCCGCTCATAAAACACCATAAAACACGACGCTCATAAATCCATCATCACAATAATACACACTCAGCGGTAAGTGGAAGAGTTTAGGAACAGCAGAAACTCAGTCACAGAGCGGGTCACTGCTGAGGCGCATGGTACGTAAAAGTCACCAGCGCTCTGCTGATTCCAGAGCTGAAGAGATCCAAATGTCATTAGTATCAGCACAAACCCTGTTCTGCTGGAGCTTCATGAATGGGTTTTCATGGCCGAGCAGCTGCATGCGAGTACAAAGCCAAGCGTGGGATGGAGTGAGTAAAGCAGCAGATACTGTACTCTGGAGCAGTGGAAACCTGATCTGTGCAGTGACCAATCACACAGTCTGAAGAGGAGTCTGGGTTTGGCAGATGCCAGGAGAACATTTCCTGTAGGACTGCATTGTGCCGGCTGAAGAGTTTGGTGCAGTCGGCATAATGGTACGGGGTTGGGCTCGACCCCTTACTTCCACAACTTATTTCCACAAAGCAAGCTCCATAAAGACATGGTTGGATGAGTTTGGTGTGGAAGACCCTCAACCCCATCCAGCTCCTTTGGGATGAACTGGAACGGAGATTGCCTTCTCGTCCAACATCAGTGCCTGAATTCACAAATGCTCTACTGGATAAATGCGCAAAACTTCCCACAGAAACACTCCAAAATTTTGTGGAAAACCTTCCACAAGCTGTTATTGCTGTATAGGGTTACCAACTCCATATTAATGTCAATGTGTTTAGAATGCAAAGGCATAAAACATTTTACATTCATATTTATTCATTTAGCAGAAGCTTTTATCCAAAGCGCCTTACAGTTGAGGAATACAACAAGTGATTCATCATAGGATGGCAATAAACGTGCAGTGCCAGTTATACAAGGTTTCAGTCATCATTCAAAATAGTAAAAGCTACGGAAGGGAATAAGGGATAATGAGAGCACAGAAATAGTAAAAGCAAAGATATGAGTTCTCAGTTGTTTCTTGAAGATTGTGAGGGATTCGGCTGTCCGGATGGAGTTTGGTACAGTAGGTCATTCCACCATCAGGGTGCGGTGAAGGAAAAGGTCTTGGAGAGTGATTTTATGCTTCTCTGCGACGGGACCACGAGCCGCCGCTACTTTACTGACCACAGGCTTCTGGAGGGGATGCAGACGAGTAAGAGAGAGCGGAGGTAGGAGGGAGCGGAGCCCGTGGCTGTTCTGTAGGCAAGCACCAATGACTTGAACTTGACGCGAGCCGCAACTGGAAGCCGGTGCAGAGAGATGAGAAGCGGTGTGACATGGGCTCTCTTGGGCTCATTTGCTGCTTTCTGAATCATTTGCAGAGGTCTGATTGCACATGATGGAAGTCCAGCCAGAAGAGCACTGCAATAGTCCAGCCTCAAAATGACGAGCCTGAACAAGAAGCTGTGCTGCATGCTCTGTTAGGAAGGGTCTGATCTTCCTGATGTTGTGTAGTGTGAACCTGCATGATAGTGCTGTTTTTGCAATATGAGTTTTAAAAGTCAGCTGATCATCAAGGATCACCACAAGATCAGAGGCGAACCAAGATGAAGTGGGGGCCCCAGGCAAAATTAATAGATGAGGCCCTTCTAAAAGATTATTTTGTTAATATATCCTTGTTACCTAGATATATACACTGAACAAAATTATAAACGCAACACTTTTGTTTTTGCCCCCATTTTTCATGAGCTGACCTCAAAGATCTAAGACTTTTTCTATGTACACAAAAGGCCTATTTCTCTCAAATATTGTTTACAAATCTGTCTAAATCTGTGTTAGTGAGCACTTCTCCTTTGCCGAGATAATCCATCCACCTCACAGGTGTGGCATATCAAGATGCTGATTAGACAGCATGATTATTGCACAGGTGTGCCTTAGGCTGGCTATGAAAAATGGGGGCAAAAACAAAAGTGTTGTTTTTTTTTTGTTCAGTGTATTTATACAACATACAAAAAGTACTTAAAACACATATAATACAACATAAATTGTTTATTTTTAAAACAAAGTGCTTATTCTTTAACAAAATATCAGTCTTCATCTTTATGACAGAAGATACAATACAATCTTGAAGATACAGTACAATCTTCATATTTACAGTAACGGATTGTCACCTTAAAAATGGTGCTTACGAGACTTAGCTACAGCAATGCTGTCACTATGTCCTCCATATCCAAAGACCTTCGTATGTTCCGTTCAATTGAAATTAGTGCCAGTGCTGACAGCCTCTCTTGGTTCATTGCTGACCTGAGGTATGATTTTATCAGCTTTACTAGTTGTATTACTTGACAACTAATTATGTTAACTCAACTAATTTAATATAGAAGCTAAATAAATAATGTCAACTAAGTAAATGTAATGAGATTTATTTATATTGATTAGTAGGCTCCACACTGGCAGCAAGACACAGTACCCAGGGATGCAAACTAATAAAAATAAAACCTCAAAATAAAACCCTAAATTTTTGAAACACTTATAATAATTTAAAGCCTTTATTATTTTTTTCTTTTATTTTTTAACTCTGCCAAAATTCACTTTAAATGTTCACTTTCATTCATGGAGAAGACGGGGGGAAATTGTTTCCTGGTGGAAAACAAAGACTTAAGATGAAAATTACATTAAATTACTCACGTCTTGCTTTTGGCTTTATTATAAAATGACTATGAGGTACAGCCTAATAAAAATAAAACCTCAAAATAAAACCCTAAATTTTTGAAACACTTATAATAATTTAAAGCCTTTATTATTTTTTTCTTTTATTTTTTAACTCTGCCAAAATTCACTTTAAATGTTCACTTTCATTCATGGAGAAGACGGGGGGAAATTGTTTCCTGGTGGAAAACAAAGACTTAAGATGAAAATTACATTAAATTACTCACGTCTTGCTTTTGGCTTTATTATAAAATGACTATGAGGTACAGCAAGTGCAGGAAGTCACAAAGTCTCATGTCATTTAAAAATTAATAAATAAATAAGCCCTCTCCAGGCAATTGCCTGCCTTGCCTGCCCTATTGCTACGCCTCTGCCCAAGATTCCTGGCCGAACTCGATGGGATTATCGCTGATGAGCCCAGCTGGATGGTAAACTGGTGCTGGACTGATGGGGAGGCTAAAAAGATGAGAAACTCAGTCCTTGCTAGGTTGAACTGCAGGTGATGCTCTTTCATCCATGTTGAGATTTCTGTCAGGCAGTCTGAGATCTGAGCAGCTACCGTTGGATCGTCTGGTTGAAATGAGAGGTAGAGCTGCGTGTCATCAGCATAGCAGTGGTAGAAAAAAACATGTGCCTGTATGATGGGTCCCAGTGATGTAGTGTATATAGAGAAGAGGAGAGGACCAAGAACTGATCCCTGAGAAACCCCAGTGACCAGTTTTGATGTGCTCTGGATACATCTCCTCCCCAAGCCACCTTGAAGGACCTACCTGTGAGGTAAGACTCAAACCAGAGAAGTGCAGTTCCGGTGATGCCCAGCGATGAGAAGGTGGACAGAAGGATTTGATGATTAACAGATAGATCTAGCAGAATGAGAACTGAAGATTTGGACTCCGCTCTCGCACTCCATAGCGCAAGTGCAGGAAGTCACAAAGTCTCATGTCATTTAAAAATTAATAAATAAATAAGCCCTGACACCAACAGCCTAGTATGGTAAATTATTTAAATACTTAACTAGTTAACTACAAATTAAGTTAATTATTAATGGTATAATAATTAAATAAAGCATTAAATATTTAGGCTTTTTTTAAAAATTTAATTTAAAAATTACATTTTTCAAACACTGCCTGAAAAAGGACACATCAAAAGGAGTGATTTAAGTTATCTTTACCTGTAGAAGCTGCTAAAGGCAACACAGACTTGTTGCTGCTGTAGTTTTGT
>NW_015641061.1:13511-22941 GCF_001515625.1 Sinocyclocheilus rhinocerous
CAGGTTATATTAATAATGACATTTCCGATTGTTCAAATGGTCAGCTGTCGGGGGCCCCCTCAAAATGCGGGCTCCAGGCAATTGCCTGCCTTGCCTGCCCTATTGCTACGCCTCTGCCCAAGATTCCTGGCCGAACTCGATGGGATTATCGCTGATGAGCCCAGCTGGATGGTAAACTGGTGCTGGACTGATGGGGAGGCTAAAAAGATGAGAAACTCAGTCCTTGCTAGGTTGAACTGCAGGTGATGCTCTTTCATCCATGTTGAGATTTCTGTCAGGCAGTCTGAGATCTGAGCAGCTACCGTTGGATCGTCTGGTTGAAATGAGAGGTAGAGCTGCGTGTCATCAGCATAGCAGTGGTAGAAAAAAACATGTGCCTGTATGATGGGTCCCAGTGATGTAGTGTATATAGAGAAGAGGAGAGGACCAAGAACTGATCCCTGAGAAACCCCAGTGACCAGTTTTGATGTGCTCTGGATACCTCTCCTCCCCAAGCCACCTTGAAGGACCTACCTGTGAGGTAAGACTCAAACCAGAGAAGTGCAGTTCCGGTGATGCCCAGCGATGAGAAGGTGGACAGAAGGATTTGATGATTAACAGATAGATCTAGCAGAATGAGAACTGAAGATTTGGACTCCGCTCTCGCACTCCATAGCGCTTCAGTGACTGTTGCTGCTGTAGTTTTGTTTCTCTGAATTTACTCTGCATCACTTAAAGCACAGCTGTTTTGACATTGACTTGTCAGATAGTTTGTTATGTTCACTGCTACAGTTCACCGTCAATCGCGGATCAATTTGGTGGATTCACTTGCGTAATTTTTTACACTCGCGTTTGTCATTCCTGAAACAGTATACATGGACGGTTGGTCCTCTTACACTTTTCTTCAAACTGTGAATGTAGTAAGAGACACCGAGCAAAGGGCGCTTCCATTATGGCTCAACGGTCCAAGCTTACTCACATGATTATTATATAAACAATAACTAACTACACAGTGAATATCTTATTTACATCGTGTATGCTTTCTTTTTGTCTTATGATAATAGGAAGATCTGTGAGCGTGTAGAACTACGTAAACTTGCAAAAACAAAAATTAGATCAAAGCGGATTCTGACTTAAAGTAAAAGTCAAAAAACAATTTTAAAAACTCAGCGGATCTACACGAATCACAAATTCAAAACGGCGAATTTCACCAAAGGGTGACAAGTTTGCATCCCTGGTACCGAAACTTGCCAAGCGGTGACACTGGTGATGTGCGCGTCTTTCTTGGTAGCACCTATTCATTTGCAGCTTATATTAATACCTGCAAAAACACTACATAATATGCTGCTGCTAAGTGCAACCCTAGCTAACCTGTTTCCCAGTTAACTCTATTAGTAATTGGACTATTACTAGTAATTCATCTTGCAAATAATTAAACAAAAATAAGATTGGATTAACAACGATAACATTTGTTTGTCATATAATTATCCTTAAGTCAATCTTATCTCCATCATTCACCGCAGTCATGTTTCCTCCTTTCCTCCTCTTCTTGCTTTTTTTCTGCTTCTGGCTGCCAGACAGATAAGTCCTCTTCATGTTTAAATTAGCAAAGTGAAATAGGAATTATTCAATTTCCCGGTCAAACTCCACATATGAGACAACTGAATCAGAGGATTAAACTGGAAATTCCTATTACTGATTTTCTTTTAGAATCAATGCAGAGAGGACAGCTTCGGGCTGCGAAGAAGAAAGCAGAAATGGAGAAGAAGAGAAGCGGAGACACCAAGACAAGAAACGCAGGACATGATTCTGATGGCTAAGGAACTTCTTCGAATAATTCGACAACATGAACGTGTAAATAAACGATTGATGAAAAGGGTTAAACAATTTATTGAGGTTAATGAGTTTAATTTGAGAATCGAGTCTTTGCGAGGCCCCCAAGCCACCTTGAAGGACCTACCTGTGAGGTAAGACTCAAACCAGAGAAGTGCAGTTCCGGTGATGCCCAGCGATGAGAAGGTGGACAGAAGGATTTGATGATTAACAGATAGATCTAGCAGAATGAGAACTGAAGATTTGGACTCCGCTCTCGCACTCCATAGCGCTTCAGTGACTGACAGCAAGGCGGTTTCATGTGAATGGCCACTTTTCAATCCAGACTGGTTATTGTCCAGCTGGTTGTTCTGTGAGAGAAAGGAAGACACTTGGTTGAACACAATGCATTTAAGTGATTCTACTTCCTTTCCTCTCTCCACCACTTTCAACATAAACTCAGGGCAACGGAGAGAAAATGGTGCAAATCAAAAGATTCAGCTCATCTCAGTAGGTATCACTGCTATCCTCGTTTTCCACCAAGGTTCACACTGCCAAAGCTTCCTTTATCCATAACAAGATCAACAGCGCGTCAGACACATGCAAACTCTTCAAAGCATTCAACTCTCTCCTCTGTCCCCCTCCGCCACCTCCCACTACTGATTTTGATAATTACTTCACAAAGAAAACCACTTCCATCAGCAGTCAGTTCTCAGCTCCACACACTCTTGTTGGTGTAATGGTCAGGTGTCCCAATACTTCGGTCCATATAGTGTAGGTTTAATGCACACTAACTTACGCCATGCTTCTGGATGGCCACGTTGGTGAGGTGCACAAACATGTTGTCCAGCTCACTGGTGCTCGGGGTGTATTTGACTGTTCAAAACCGTTTAGTGCAGATCAAGAGATGCGGTGGGTGGCGAATGAAGTAATCCAAAGAGCGGTGAATTATCATTATTCACTCCCACCAGGATTTCACTACTGATTTTTTTCCACTACTTTTTTTTTTTCTTTTGATTGGCTGCTGTCAATTTAAGACCTAATGCACAGATCTAATATACCAATACATGTGCGATTTCTTTCCCAACTCTTTATGTCCACATAAGACATAAGCTACTGCATTTATGTTATAACTCGGCAAGACAGGCATTTAGACGTTATTCTCTTTGTGCACTTTAGGTGTGTGCTGGCTCATTAAGCTCCTAAACTCTTGTAATAACTCAATTTTTTTTCTCATTCATGTATCTAAAAACATAATTAAGACCATTTTGCAATTTCAACATTCAAACAGTCCACTCACTCCACCAAATGAATTGTTCTCCCTCAGATTTACACAATTCATGCACATTTCTCAGGTCTGAAAATACTAAAATTCATCTAAATACGTAAAAAGTACCTTACTGCGTGCGGTGATGGAAATACTCACATGTAGCACTTCAGCGGCCTGTAGCTGGTGACCAGCACATAGAGCCGCAGGTCGAACTTCTTCCCTCCGATCAGCAGTGGGTTATCGATGTACAGGGAGATGACATAGGCCTCCTTCCCGCTGTTGACCGTCACAAACCTGTTAAAGCACAGCATCTCAGACAGAAGACCACATCTGATCACAGCGGATCAAAGCTCAGGAGATCAGCTCACGTGGAGGTGCGGCTGTCGCGAGACCACTTCTTGATCTGAGAGAGCTTGTTGATGAGGAAGATGCCTTTGCCCTGCGCCTTCCCACACGGCTTCATGATCCACGTGCTGGACGGACTCTTGCGAAACTCCTCCACGAACAGGTTATAGTCAGCTGGCAGCATGAACATCACCGGCACAAACTCTGTCCCGGAGTCAGAAAGTCAGTGATGGCACATTCAGAGCTTTAGAGCTACTAGCTCTACCTAGGTAGAGGTACTTCCCGTTTTCGTCCTTCTCCTCTAAAGGACTGGCCTCCTTCGCCAGTTCCTTCCTGTAGCGCTTCATGTTCTTGATCATCAGGTCCTTCCTGGTCAGCTCGTAGTGGTTGGGGAAGTGATTGACCATCTGATCGTCAGACAGACGGTAGACGGTGTCCACGCTGAACACGTTACGGATGGTCTGGATGCTCATCCTGCCACATGACGGGACCACATGACTGTAAGCAATGAGACGTACTGTACGTGCTGCACTCTAGTAAGTTATTTTACTATCTTTGAGATACTATTACAGCTTTTACTAATATGTTGAATTAATTTTTATTTGTATATTTTTGTTTCTATTAAATTAATTAAGAATCTATTTTAAAATATAGCTGCAAGTAGCAATTAAGGGGCCAAGACCAGGGTTCTCCACCCCTGCTCCTGGAGAGCTACCTTCCTGCAGACTTCAGTTCCAGCCCTGCTTCAACACACCTGTCTGTAATTAAGCAGCCGTGAACACCTAGGCTGTGTCCGAAATCGCCCCCTATACCCTTAAATAGGGCACTATTTGAGGGAACAGCCATTTTTAGTGGTGTCCGAAACCATAGTGGACGTTCTCGAGTGCACTCTTTCAATCCCACAATACACTGCAAAAACGAGTGTACAACTGGTGCACGCTCAACGGCTAGAGAAATTATGCAAAAGCAGCATTCCTTCCGGTGCACTCAGTGTCCGAATTCACTACTCGTTTTCATTCACTCCTTCTAGTGAACTGAATTAGTGACCTAATGTAGGGAATAGTGAATGAGGGTATAGGGGGCGATTTCGGACACAGCCCTAGACTATGTCCGAAATCACCCCCTATACTCTCATTCACTATTCCCTACATTAGGTCACTAATTCAGTGAAAAATATGGAAAATTTTCATCGGAAAATATGTACAAACCCTAATTAAACTATTTAATAATCAATTTACAATGAATTTATACCTGTGTTGTATTATGCTGTACGCCATGGATGAGCACTTCGTAATATGAACGGATTGATTATTCTGCTGCGAGTGCCATCTTCTGGCGAGATGCGGGAATTCATTCGGTGCGTGACTCTCACAGTGCATTATGGGTATTCTCTAGCCGTTGAGCGTGCACCAGTTGTACACTCGTTTTTGCGGTGCATTGTGGGATTGAATGAGTGCACTCGAGAACGTCCACTATGGTTTCGGACACCAATAAAAATGGCTGTCCCCTCAAATAGTGCCCTATTTAAGGGTATAGGGGGCGATTTCGGACACAGCCCTAGATTAGCTGGTCTAGGTGTGTTTGATTAGGGTTGAAGCTGAACTCTGCAGTGTGGTAGCTCTCCAGGAGCAGGGGTGGAGACTCCTGTTAAAAACACACAGCATTTTACTACAAAACTCAAAATAGCTGACACCCAAAAAGGCAGACATAAAAAAAATAAGTATTGTTCTATTTGGTATGCCATTCCAAATTTAATGAGATCAATGGTTTTATTTTTGGCCAAACTGGTCAGAAGTTATAAGCAGAAATGTCTATTTTGTATATCTTTTGACCAGTAGGTGGTGCTGTGCTGAAACTGCTCACGTGCCCTCAGGTCATGCTTGTTATAACACATACCAAGTTTGGTCAGAAACTGCTAAAGCGTTGCGGAGATAGAGCCTTATGTCCATTTTTGCATCTAATTCGTTAACATGCTTTATGAAAACGGTTTGGTATTTCAAAAAGCTTTTCAGAACTTTTTACCAGAATGCTCTGAAGATGATCTGACCCAATTGGACAAACTGTCTAAGATGAGTTCGAAAAAGTAGATTTTTCCCAAAATTGCGAAACATCTTGACCCATAGAAGTTTAAATCTTGGTTTGGTTCAGGACTCTGCATGAGACAAGGAATCAGAGGGGGAAAGAATTTAGCTTTTTGACCTTATGGTTCAAAAGTTATTAGCAGAAACATGAGTGCAAATTTGGCCTGTTGGTGGCGCTAGAGAGTTTGTGATAGAGACTCCAGATTTGCTGTGGCTAACGATGAGACTGTCCTCTATCTGTGTGCCAAATTTCATAATTTTCCCGTAAGTGGTTCTATGGGCTGCCATAGACTGAAGAGCGGAAGGAAGAGGAGAAGAAGAAGAAAACTAACAGATACAATAGGTGCCATATTCCATGCTTGGTCCCCTGAATATAAATGCAAGCAGCAATTACGGGGCCAAAGCACAACAGAGGCACAATGAAGAGCAAACATGGCAGGGAGCATCATCAGACTAGGAGTGGGCGATATGGCAAAAATGTCATATCATTCTTTTTTTTCAGGAAAATCACAATTCTTTGTCATGTTTTATTAACATTAAAGGGATAGTTCACCCAAAAATGAAAATTCTGTCATCATGTACTCACTCTCAAGCTGTTTTAAACCTGAATGAGTTTCTTTCTGTTGTTGAACATAAATGTTATTTTGAAGGATGTGGGTAACCAAACAGTTGCTGGTCCCCAGTGACTTCATATTGTTTTTTTCGTACTATCAAAGTCAATGTGGACCAGCTACTGTTTGGTTGCCCACATTCTTCAAAATATCTTCTTTTGTATTCAGCACAAGAAAGAAATTAAAAGAGGTTTGGGACAACATGATAGTGAGTAAATAATGACAGAATGTTAATTTTGGGGTGAACTATCCCTTTAATGACAAGCGGCAGCATGTTTAGTACTATTAGTCTGCTGTCACTTTAAGAGCTGCACGCATCTAATATACAGGCACGCGTCTGTTTCACTCTCAACTGTTTACTTTCACTTTAGACATAACCAACTGTGTTTATATGTAAACCTTTTGTGTTTTTGACAGTATTAGCACAATCAGATGTGAAAGATAATTCAGTCCAGTAATCAGGAGCTGTTTGACAGGCTTTTCAGTGTGCGCGCTCAGAAAATGCGTATGTCAGAACAGATAAATTGTTGACTGTCAAAAAGCATTGAATTCTGTAGGGCTTCAGGAATAGGAAAAGCCTCAAAGCCATCAGACAGAAGCTGTAAGCATATTTGTACATTTTGATACATCTTGTGACCACTAGGTGGCGTCAGCTCTAAACATCACAGGGTGCTTAAAGGGGTCATATGATGCGATTTCAATTTTTCCTTTCTCTTTGAAGTGTTACAAGCTCTTGGTGCATAAAGAAGATCTGTAAAGTTGCAAAGACTAAAGTCTCAAATCCAAAGAGATATTCTTTATAAAAGTTAAGAGTCAGCCACACCTACCTAAAACGCCTCGTTCGAACACGCCCCCACATATCTACGTCACGATGTGGGAAGATTTGCATAACGCCGCCCAAATGTTCACGCAAAGAAAGAAGGCGTAACTTTTATTCTCGCTGTAGTATTGTTGCCGCCGCCGCCGCCATGTCGTGAAGACGCTGTGTGATTCGTTGTGAAAGCAAAACTACTTTGTTTGGTCTTCCAAAAGAGGACGATATCTGCTTCGTCATGCCTGGAGCTGATCCGTGCTGGTCGCTGAGGAAATACATCAACTTCGCTGTGGATCGCCGGATCGGCTTTCACCGTGGACGAAGCGGAGTCCAGCCCGGAGTCGTCACATGTGGTTGTCGCAAGCCCTCCGGCGTAACATTTCCGTCACACGCTTGAGGTATCCAGCCAATCACAACGCACTGGATAGCTGGCCAATCACAGCACACCTCGCTTTTCAGACCGATGAGCTTTGTAAAAATCGACGCGTTTCAGAAAGGCGGGGCATAGAGGAGAAACAATAACGTACAGAAATAATGTTCTTTTTAGCAGCATCATATGACCCCTTTAAGGGAATAGTGCTGAAGACACATATCACATGACACATTGTCAGCACGATCTGAAAATGATCTGAGCCAATTTGGGTGAAAATAGGAAGAACTGTCTGGGAAGATTCGAAAAAGTAGGTTTTCCAAAAGATTTAATGATTTCAAAGGGTGCAACCAACTCATAATGAGGAATCATAGGGAAAAAGACTTTTGCTTCTAAAATTTACGGTTTAAAAGTTATAAGCTTAAAACATGAGTGAAAATTTGAGCTGTTGGTGGCGCTAGAGTGTTTGAGTTAGAGACTCTAAACTTGCTATGGATAATGTTGTGACAGTCCTCTATCTGTGTGCCAAATTTCACAAACTTTCATGCAAGCAGTTCTACGGACTTAAGATCAGAAGAAGAACCTTCAGTGTTTGGCCTTTAAATGTTAGTAAAATCTACAATAGTGGCTCTATGATACTAAAATAACAGGTTTGTATTTATTTTTATTTCATTTTAGTACTTCAACTTGAAACAAATATGAGAAATGTTGCCTGGGAAACTTACTTTAATTAAATATTTTGAAGTTTTTTTAAATATATTTTTTATAAGTTTTAAGTTTATTTCATAAAAAAAAAAAAATGATTTCCAGTAATGAATATGTGTTTTATGGTGTCATAGTTTTAGTTAAAGGGATAGTTCACACAAAAATGAAAACTCCGCTGAACAAAAAATAAGATACTCTGAAGAATGTTGTTAATCAAACAGTTGATGGTAGCCATTGACTTTCATACTATTTTCCATACCAACATTCTTCTGAGTTTTTTATTTTGGGGTGAACTCTCAGTTTAACTTTAATAACTCAGCAGCTACACAACTCATACTACATACTACTGTTTTACTCTAGTTTGTTTCCACTAGCTTCCTGTCTGCCGTGCTGCTGGTTTGTGATTGTAGCTCCGTGTAGCTTCGCTTTTCTGTTGAATCTGTATCTTACTATCACTCTCTGCTGTTTAAAGTGATAAAATATAACTTAATTCCCACCATATTTCTGATATTATCTATCAAACTAATCTGATTAATTTGATCTTTTGTTTTTATTCTAAAACCGCGAGTGCAGCGCGCTAGCATTCGTTAGCCAGTTAGCTTGTCATTAGCATTTCCATTCGCGTCTATTGCTGTTTTTTTTCTCTCGCTCCGTTTCTTTTCTCTCTTGCTCCGTTTTTTCACGAGTTCATCAAACAACAGTGGTAAGTCAGAATCATTCATCAATCACGGTGAGTAATGGCTTCTTCTCCTGCTATTGTTGCTTGCACCGCTTGCCACATGTATAGTTTATCTCTCTCTGTCGGCGACGAGGGATTCACATGTGATAAATGCAGGGAAATAGTTAGGCTGACAGAGAAGATTTCAGAATTAGAGACACGCATCCAAACTTTAATTGAGGACAGTAAGAATGTGAGGGCTCTAGATACGGCTTTGGATGCGACTAGCTCAGGGAGCCCTGTACATTGTTCGGTTCCGATTACAGAGCCCCCGCAGCAGGGCAACTGGGTGACTGTGAGGCGGCATAGTCGCGGGTCAAAACACTGCTCTTCCGTTCTGATCAAAACATCAAACAGGTTCTCCCCACTCAGTGACACACCCACTGAGAAACCTGATCAAAGTGCTCTAGTTATTGGCGATTCTATTGTACGGAACGTGAAAATAGAGACACCAGCCACCATAGTCCAATGTTTACGAGGAAAACCCAAGTCCCTGTCCTGGACCACCAGCACCCACGAAGCCCTCACAAAGCTCAGAACAGCCTTCAGCACGGCCCCCATCCTTCATCCTGATCCGGACGTTCCGTTCGTAGTGGAAGTGGACGCCTCCACCACCGGCGTTGGGGCCGTGCTGTCCCAACATTATGGTGAGCCTCCTCGCCTCCAGCCTTGCGCATACTATTCTAAGAAACTGACCCCAGCGGAGCAGAATTACGACATCGACA
>NW_015641061.1:22958-24619 GCF_001515625.1 Sinocyclocheilus rhinocerous
GACCACAAGAATCTTCAATACCTCAGAGAAGCCAAGAGACTTAACCCTCGCCAAGCCCGCTGGGCATTGTTCTTCACCAGGTTTCAATTTACCATCACCTATCGTCCCAGGCGTCCCAGGAATAAAGCCGACGCCCTCTCACGTATGCACTCTCCAGACTCCCCTTCCGATCCTGAGCCCACTGAGCCCATAACCTTGATTGTAAGCCCCATTCAATGGAACATCGACGAGGACATTCGAGCCGCCACTCTTACCGAACCTGCTCCGCCGGGAGGCCCAGAAGGGAAAACGTATGTGCCCACTTCCCAACGACAATCCCTTCTGGGCTCAGTTCACAATGTACCGGGCTCTGGACACCCAGGCAGCCAACGGACCCTCTCGCTCCTCCAAGCTCGGTACTGGTGGCCCAGTATGACCCAGGATGTCATCAGGTACGTCCGAGGTTGCTCAGTCTGCGCCATGTCCAAGACTCCTCGTCACCTCCCCGTAGGCAAGCTAGTGCCCCTGCCGATCCCACATCGACCCTGGTCTCACCTGGGAGTCGATTTTGTAACAGACTTGCCCAACTCAGAGGGGTATACCTGCATCTTGGTCGTAGTAGATCGGTTTTCTAAGGCCTGTAAACTAATCCCCCTCAAAGGACTTCCCACCGCTCTCGACACTGCAGAAAACTTATTCACCCACGTATTCCGAAACTTTGGAGTCCCCGAAGATGTCGTCTCCGACAGGGGACCGCAGTTTATCTCCCGCGTGTGGAGGGCCTTCTTCCGCCTACTAGGGGTCACGGTCAACCTATCCTCAGGCTACCATCCCCAGACAAACGGCCAGACTGAGCGGAAGATCCAGGAACTCGGGCGTTACCTCCGGGCATACTGTCACGACGACCAACACAGCTGGAGCCGATTCCTCCCCTGGGCCGAGTATGCGCAGAATTCCCTGAGACAGTCCACCACCGGCCTCACGCCGTTTCAGTGCATACTCGGTTACCAGCCCCCACTCTTCCCGTGGACAGGAGAACCATCGGAGGTTCCAGCTGTAGACCACTGGTTCCGAGTGAGCGAGAGAGTGTGGGACTCAGCTCACCTCCATCTCCAACGTGCAGTGCGGAGGCATAAGGCCTTCGCAGATGCTCGGCGTACTTCCACTCCCACTTACCATCCAGGGGAGAAAGTATGGCTGTCCACCCGGGATCTGCGCCTCCGCCTGCCCTGTAAGAAGCTGAGTCCCCGCTACATCGGTCCGTTCCCGATACAGAGGCAGATCAACAAAGTCACTTACGAACTCCGACTCCCACCCAGGTACCGAATTCACCCCACTTTCCATGTGTCACTACTTAAACCCCACTCTCCCTCTGCTCCAGGCCCCACCGAACCCGACGAACCTCCTCCTCCAGAAATCCTGGACCAACCGTCCATCTACCTGGTCAGAGACATCCTGGACTCGCGGCGACGGGGTGGTCGGCTGGAATACCTAGTCGACTGGGATGGGTATGGACCGGAGGAACGTTCCTGGGTGGCCAGGGACGACATTCTGGACCCGTTGCTTCTAGAGGACTTCCATCGCACCCATCCTGGTCGCCCCGCACCCAGAAGCCGTGGCCGCCCCCGCCGCCGCTCGAGGGCGTCAGGAGCCACCCCTGGGGGGGGGGGTAATGTCAGGGA
>NW_015641061.1:26216-38801 GCF_001515625.1 Sinocyclocheilus rhinocerous
ATTAATTACTCACCCTCATGTCGTTCCAAATCCGTAAGACCTTCGTTCATCTTCATAACACAAACTAAGTTGTTATTTTTGTTTTCTTTGCGCACAAAAAGTATTCAGTAAAGTATAAAATTACTGTTGAACCATTGATGTCACATGGACTATTTTAACGATGTCCTTGCTACGTTTCTGGGCCTGAGAACATTTCAGTTACATTGCTGTCTATGGAGGGTCAGAAAGCTTGGATTTCATCAAAAAATATCTTCATTTGTGTTCCAAAGATTAATGAAGGTCTTACGGGTTTGGAACGACACGAGGGTGAGTTATTAATGACAGAATGTTCATTTTGGGATGAACTATCCCTTTAAGGCAAGCATGTGAAAAAAGCATGTGTGTGGGAGTGTTCCAGTGTTTAGTGTATGTGTATGAAGTAAATTGATGTCAATGGAATTGAACACTACACTAGATCAAAATTCTCAGCCTTGAGAAATCCTGTAAAAAGAGCAGCCCTCATTGCACTGGCTCCACCTCTCCTTCTCTCATGACAGTTAATACCCACAGATATTAAATAAATCCTCTATGACTTGAGTCTCTACACCCATAATTCTTAATCCACCGTACTGATATGTGGTCAGCTCTGGTGTGGACATGCAATATCTACCTAGATATTCGAGGATTTTTCTACAGCCAAATGCAATTTGGCTACATTTACAGATGTGTCAGTCTGTGCTGCTCTTGCAAGGGCAAATGTCTCAAACTTATCAAGTGTGAAGTGTTAGGATCTGTCTGCAGCGAATACACCCTGGCTGTGCCTGAACCCAAAGCAGTTGCCTTATTGCCTTGTTACCCAGTGTTTTGTGTATGATGGTTCCTCCTAAGAAATCTAGTTTTAGACTGCCTTCCAAGGCAGTGTAACATTATGTCTAATGATCTACAGCACATTCTAATCCATTTTAAAGACAAGAAAAATTTTAATATAAAGTGCTTTATTCTGGGCAAAAAAGGAGTTATACACTGATAAAAAATGGACATTAATAATTTTATGCATCTAATCACAAAAAAGACAATTTAATTTGATTCGCTATCCACTGAAACACATACGATTGTGGGATATCTGTGAAGGATGTATCTATATGTATATCAATACTAGATTCAGATGTATCTTGATACATTTCTTCCCGTATACTGACATATGGGCTGCATTTTTAAGGTTTAGCTACTGAAATGTTTTTTTTTTTTTTGTCTTTTTTAAAGATTGCTATAAGGAATTTTAAGTGAATCATCAAAGACAAAGAAAATAAGACTTTGAATTCTTCTGTGATCCACTGTTCCACTATTGGGGCTGAAAAGAGAAAAAACTAGATTCAACATGAAGGACCCTTAAGTGATTATTTTTATTTTTTAAGGTGATTTTTATGTAGATGGTAAGAAGTAAAGACAGCGAGAGATAGCGAGCATAATTGTTTGTGTGACAGCAAAAAAAACAAACATCTTACACTATAGTCATTCTAAACTGTATGTAGAGGTGCTTCAGCCCCCTGTGCTTCCTCTAAGCTACGTTAAAATACCCTGAGAAAAATTCTGTCAACACCCTTAAAAATCTGTGTTTATGTGATGTCTATTTACATTCACTGAAAACAGTGGCTGCATCATTTACTAAAAATCTTGGGACTGGGAAGAGCTTATTCATCAGCTCTCCATTCCTGTGAAATCTCTAAATTTGCAGCCAAATATGTCATCATTACTGATATGCATCTGCTGACACATGCGGTTTTAATTGGTTTACTAAAAAAAATCATCAGTCAGGAAAGTATTCTAACCTTGCACTTAATCCACATGTTCTGCTTGAGATCTGAAAGACCCAAGGCCCTTAATAACAAGCAGATAGCACTGAAGTATTAGCTTGATACCTTCATGAATATTAAAATGAATAAAAAAAAAAAAGGTACATTACATTGGAGTCTCATAGATGCCAGATCTAAACCATGGCAGCAATGAATTTTCAGATTTCAGATTTTATTATGTAGCAGTTCACTGCTGTCAGTTATTTACTTGGGTTGTTTAACTATATTACTGACCCCAAACAAAATCAACATTACTTTTCTTAAAAACATCAACCTTTCTGAAAAGTAAATACCAACTTTTTGATGAAACAGATGGTTAGAGCTTCAGTAATATCTGTTGACTGGAATTTGATTAGGTCAGGGGAACATACTAAAAGTATTTGAAGAGAAAACAAAACATTTTTAAATATTATTATTTTTATACTTATACAGCAGGGTTTTCTGTGTGGTTTCTTGTTGGTTGTTTGCTATAAAGAAACCAAATCAGTCTCTGTGACAATTTTCTGATGCATCTAGATATCGGTATGGGGCTCTCCTTTACTGTAAATGTATAGGATTTTTTTTCTCTTCCCACAGATTTTTTCTCTCCTCACTGATGATGATGATGCTTGCCTTAGCAAAGACCACTAAATGAAAACTAAAAAAAAAAAAAAAAACTATTAATTAATTGCAAATACACTGGGGGGAAAAGTTGGTATAGAAAAACTTTTCACTCAGAAATTGCTGGTAAATTTCACAATTACAAAGAAACAGCAGGTGTCAGGGAGTCATCAGAGTCACCATCCAGGATAATTACCCGATCACAGTCACCTGAGTTCTGATCACCCGCACCTGCTGTCACCAATCAAGCCACACTACAAATACACACACAGCACAGCCACTCACTGTCCGGTCTACCGTTCACTCCTACGAACTACTCTGGACTCTCTCTGCCAAAATCTCCTAGAACGAATTACCTGCTGTTCCTCCCACGATCCTCCAACGACTCCGTGGAAACGGCTCCACGATCTCCAACGTAACCGGCATACGATCCTCTCCATCAGAACTCAGATAAGCACCCTGGAACCTTTCACTGTGTTGACTTTCACCTGCCTTTCACTCACCTATTCCAGTCATCCACGTACCCATTCAATAAACCATCCTGTTTTGCACTTATCTGTTGTGTCTGGCCTTGCTTTGTGACAGAAGACCGGACCATAACAAGTACCTCCATGGATCCTCGACCTCCCACACCCGCAGAAGTCCTGGAGGAGCTGGTAAACGCCCTCCGGGCTTCTCTGCTTCCTCCGGCAACCCCCCAATCTGCCTCTGTAAGTCCCATGGCCATGCCTGCTTCCTACGCGGGTGATACAGCTGAGTGTGGCGGCTTCCTCCTGCAAGTGGCCTTGTTCATCGAGATGCAGCCGCAGAAGTTTTCCTCCGAACGCACTAAGGTAGCATTCCTGATATCACTTCTTAATGGAAGAGCGCTGTTGTGGGCTAAGGCCATATGGAACGCTAATAGTGCCATAATTAATTCCTATGATGCCTTCACTAACCATTTCAAAGAAGTCTTTGGTCACACAGCAGGAGTGCTATCTGTGCCCGAACAGTTACTGCGGCTGCGCCAAGGCATATCTTCCATGAATGACTACACACTGCGGTTCAGAACGCTGGCGGCGACTAGCGGGTGGAATGAGGTGGCTCTACTTAGCGCTTACCGGCACGGATTGAATCCCCGTTTACAAGCTCAAATGGCTATCTATGATGACTCCGTTGGACTGGAAAGCTTCATGCAGAAGGCCAACCGAATTTCCCAGCGTCTGTCCGCATGCCACGCCACCGAAGCCGCCCACCAGCCTGTTACGCCCGGCATGGGTTCCCCAGTACCAGAGCCAATGCAAGTCGACACCTCCCGACTCACCCCTTCTGAACGTGCTCGCCGTCTCACGGCAGGTCTATGCCTTTACTGCGCGGCGGCGGATCATTACCTTCAGACCTGCCCCGTCAGACCCCCACGTCCTGCGGTGAGTACCCTCCAACTAGACCCTGTCGTTTCCACGTTGTCAATGCTATCGGTGCAACTACTTACCCCAGAATGTTCTGTTTCAGTCCCTGCCCTCGTCGACTCGGGCTCCTCGGGCAATTTCATATCCCAGGACCTATTGAATCGTCTCCATCTGCCCCGGAAACGTCATGCCCAGGAGCTCCGAGTCGAGACCATCCAGGGAAAGCCGCTAGGACGGGGGTGGGTGAAATATCGAGCGCCGACATTAAAGCTCAGGATTGGAACTCTACACGAGGAGGAGATCACGTTCCTGGTACTGGAGGGACCCACCGTGGATATCATCCTGGGACGCCCCTGGCTAGTTCTCCATTCTCCAGAGATCAGATGGGACTCGTGTGAAGTGACTCGCTGGAGCGAGCACTGTCACCGCAACTGTCTCAAGTCATTACCCACTCCGCTCCCAGGAACTCACTCAGCTCAAGTTGCATCTACCCTCATCGAAAGCCCCGAACCTCGGGAGAAGGTCACGGTCCCATCTGATTACTTGGCGTTCCAGGATGTCTTCAGTAAGCAGGCAGCCACCCAGTTACCACCTCATCGGCCATGGGACTGCGCCATCGACTTGCTGCCTGGAGCAAAACTCCCCAAGGGTAGAGTATACCCATTGTCCATCCCGGAGCGCAAGGCGATGGAGGAATACATCAAGGAGGCTCTTAACCAAGGATTCATCCGACCTTCCACGTCTCCAGCTGCGTCCAGTTTCTTCTTCGTGGGCAAGAAGGACGGGGGCTTGCGGCCGTGTATCGACTATAGGACTCTGAACTCCCATACTGTGAAACTGCCCTATCCACTTCCCCTGGTCCCGGCCGCCCTCGAGGAACTCCGTGGGGCCTGCATCTTCTCCAAGCTGGACCTGCGAAGTGCTTACAACCTCGTTCGAATCCGGGAGGGCGACGAGTGGAAGACGGCATTCATTACACCATCTGGCCACTATGAGTACCTTGTCATGCCGTATGGGCTAGCCAACGCCCCGTCGGTCTTCCAGGGGTTCATGAACGAGGTGTTCCGGGAGTTCCTCCACCGCTCTGTGATAGTCTATATTGACGATATACTCATTTACTCCCGGAACGTGGCCGACCATCGCCAACACGTTCAGCAGGTCCTACAGAAGCTCTGTTTACACCATCTCTTCTTGAAGCTGGGGAAATGCGAATTCCATCGCCCCACGGTGCATTTCCTGGGTTACATCGTCGGCCAGGAAGGAATTCAGATGGACCAGGGGAAGGTTGACGCAGTCAAGGAGTGGCCTCTTCCCCAGACTGTAAAGGAGCTCCAGAGATTTCTAGGATTCGCTAACTTCTATCGTCGATTCATCAAGGATTTCAGTTCCCACACTGCTCCATTGACTTCCATGCTTCGAGGAAAACCCAAGTCCCTGTCCTGGACCACCAGCGCCCACGAAGCTCTCACAAAGCTCCGAACAGCCTTCAGCACGGCCCCCATCCTTCATCATCCTGATCCGGACATTCCATTCATAGTGGAAGTGGACGCCTCCACCACCGGCGTTGGGGCCGTGCTGTCCCAACATTATGGTGAGCCTCCTCGCCTCCAGCCTTGCGCATACTATTCTAAGAAACTGACCCCAGCGGAGCAGAATTACGACGTCGGCAACCGGGAGTTGCTGGCTATCAAACTCGCCCTGGAGGAGTGGCGGCACTGGCTGGAGGGAGCAAACCATCCGTTCACAGTAATTACCGACCACAAGAATCTTCAATACCTCAGAGAAGCCAAGAGACTTAACCCTCGCCAAGCCCGCTGGGCATTGTTCTTCACCAGGTTTCAATTTACCATCACCTATCGTCCCAGGAATCGTAACAATAAAGCCGACGCCCTCTCACGTATGCACTCTCCAGACTCCCCTTCCGATCCTGAGCCCATTCTCCCTCCAACCTTGATTGTAAGCCCCATTCAATGGAACATCGACGAGGACATTCGAGCCGCCACTCTTACCGAAACTGCTCTGCCGGGAGGCCCAGAAGGGAAAACGTATGTGCCCACTTCCCAACGACAATCCCTTCTGGGCTCAGTCCACAATGTACCGGGCTCTGGACACCCAGGCAGCCAACGGACCCTCTCGCTCCTCCAAGCTCGGTACTGGTGGCCCAGTATGACCCGTGATATCATCAGGTACGTCCGCAGTTGCTCAGTCTGCGCCATGTCCAAGACTCCTCGTCACCTCCCCGTAGGCAAGCTAGTGCCCCTGCCGATCCCACATCGACCCTGGACTCACCTGGGAATCGATTTTGTGACGGACTTACCCAACTCAGACGGGTATACCTGCATCTTGGTAGTCGTAGATCGTTTTTCAATGCACAGTACTCTCATAATTTACATTACTACACAAAATGCACAAGAACATAATATACAGAATATGTTCACAATTCATAATATGTTTTAAACACGGCAATGATCCTTTCAACAGTTCCTGTTACAGTATAAGTTACAAAACAGTGAATGAGTATGTTATGTAATGGAGTGCAATATCAATCTTTACAGGAATATTCCACCGCAAAAAATGAAAATTCTCTAATTCACTCACCTTCATGCCATTCCAGATGTAAAGTATATGACTTTCTTTCTTGACATAAACACAAAGATTTTTAGGAAAATAATCCATCTCTGAGAATCCACATAACACAAGTGAATTGTAACCCACGCATGTATGACAGTTGATCGGAAGTGATTGTTAATAGTCAAAAGTTTAAATTATTAGTGTTTTTCTTATCTGTTGTTTCACTTCAAAAGATACTGATTCAACCATTAAGGTCAGATGTATTACTGTCACGGTAGCTGTGTGTGGTTTTTAAAGCATCTTTAGGACTCACAGAGATTGATTATTTGCCTAAAAATCTTAATTTGTGTTTACCTGGCCACCGGGACAAGACCACAGGAACCAGATGATTCCTCTGCACAATGTGACTTTGCGAGTGTTTACTATTGTCCTTTTGCACTATTGACACACTGATTAATCAATTAAACCTAATTAATGCTGTACAGTTGCTTTGCCACAATCTGTATTGTTAAAAGCTCTATATAAATAAAGGTGACTTGACTTGAGTTGACATTTATTCTGATTGTTATTTCAGTGACAGAAGTTCAGCTGCAGTATTAATGTCATGAAGAGACTCTATAACATCTCACTGTTACTGATTTATCATGCAGCTCAAAGCATTATGGGTAGAATCTCTCCTCAGTCTCTGATTCATCAACACAGTTTCACTGATGAATCAGACCAAACAGTAAACCCAGGATAGAGCGGCTGAGTGAATGTGGTCTGGACTGTGTGGATGAAGCTCCTTTTTTTAGAGACGCTGTAGAAGGACAGAGTTCCTGCACTGTGATCCACATACACTCCTATTCTCCTGCTGATGGACTTTACAGGGAGAACAGTCTTTATGTTATTGTGTATGAATGAGTATCTGGAGGAAGAGCAGAACAAACTCCAGGACTGACCATTATATCCAAACACACATTCATTATCATCTCCCTTCCTGCTGATGCTCTTATATGACACTGATATAAACACACGTCCACTCCACTGCAGCTCCCAGTAACAGCGTCCACACACACTCTCTCTACACAACACCTGACACACATCAAATCTGTCTGGATGATCAGGATACGGCTGATTCTCTCGGTTGAAGTCTGGCGGCGATGGGGTATCTGTTGACGGCAACAGGGAAGAATGGCCTGGATGCTTCTAGCTAGAACTCTGCACGGCAGCGGCATAGGGTATATGGTCGCTAGCAGCTGGGAATGTGTGGCTGCTGCTTTCGGCAGACCCCTGTGCGATTGAGCAGCCCTATTGAGGGATCACACTGCTCACCCTATTGGGGAAGGGCCTAGAAAAGGTGGCCTAAAAATTGTCCACTCTATCATCTCCTGGGTAGGTTACCGCACCTACCGGGTATTCCATCATGCGGTCGAAATAAGAAAACTATATCTTTCAAATTGGCAACATGGAACGTTAGGACTCTCAAGGATAATGTGGGCAGTAGACCTCACAGGAGGACCGCACTGATTTCTGAAGAACTAAAGCGCTATGATGTGGATATCGCTGCCCTTAGTGAAACAAGGATCCTGGGTAAAGGTTCATTGAGAGAAGAGAGAGGAGGGTACACATTTTTCTGGAGAGGCTATCCCCCTGGTGGCAAGCATCAGCATGGTGTGGGAATGGCAATTAAGAACAGTCTCCTATCCAGCCTCGCTGAAACACCTACTGGAGTAAGTGAGAGGTTGATGACCCTCCGTATCCCTCTAGCGAAATCTCGCTATGCTACTTTGTTAAGTGCATATGCACCCACACTGCCATCAGACGAGAGTGTGAAGGATGGATTCTATCAGTTACTGGATGACACCCATGGACTTACAATTTTAAAAGATAAAAAACAGATCTTGGCAAGATGGGCTGAATATTTTGATGCTCTCCTTAATCATCAGTCATCGATTGATTATTCCATCTTGGAGAAGCTACTGAATCGGCAAACTATTCAAGACCTTGATCGCCATCCAACATTCCTAGAGGTGTTGGCAGCTATTAACTCTCTCAAAAATAATAAGTCCCCTGGCAATGATGGCATCCCTGCTGAGCTCCTTAAACAAGGTGGCTACCTGTGTACCAGGATGATCCGTCAATACATCCTACAGGTCTGGGAACTGGAGTGTGTCCCTCAACAATGGAGAGATGCCAATATTGTCACTCTATACAAAAACAAGAATGAAAAGTCTATTTGCAGCAACAGTCGATGTATAGCACTACTGGCAGTAGCAGGGAAGGTCCTGGCAAAAATCATGTTATATGTGGAGAACTTAACCGAACATCTGTTACCAGAGTCACAGTGTGGCTTCAGGAAGAATCGGAGTACTGTGTACATGATTTTCACAGTTAGACAGCTTCAAGAAAAATGCCATGAACAGCATCAGGACCTTTTCATGGCTTTTGTTGATCTCTCCAAAGCTTTTGATACAGTGAACCGAGAGCTGCTCTGGGACATTCTAACAAAATTTGGTTGTCCAAAAAATTCTGTAACATTTTGTCACAGTTCCATGAAGGAATGGTAGCTCGTGTGACCATAGGTGGTCAGGAGTCAGAGCCTTTTAGTGTATGCACTGGAGTAAGGCAAGGATGTGTGTTGGCACCTGTACTTTTTAACATCTACCTCCTATGTGTCACAAAGCTCCTGCATGATAAACTTGAAGGCAGCAGTGGGATCACTGTTGACTTCAGGCTGGATGGAAACCTCTTTAATATCCGAAGGTTCCAGGCCTCTACCAAGGTCTCAGCAATGCAGCTTCTTGAGTTGCAGTAAGCCGATGACTGCGTGCTTTTGGCACATACACCAGAAGACCTGCAAACTATCCTTGTTGCTGCTGTGAAGACATACAGCAGATTAGGTTTGTCAGTCAATACTGCTAAAACTGAAGTGATATGTCAATGGAAGCTCAGCCCTCCATCCACTATGCCTGTTTTTACAATAGAAAAACAACCACTTAGAATAGTACCATCCTTTAGGTATCTGGGCAGCATTGTATCAGAGGACTGCAATCTCGATGACAAAATTGAAAATCGGATAAAGCAAGCCTCTGTAGCCTTTGGCAGACTTCGACGTAAGGTCTTTCAAAATAAGCACCTTCAATTGCTTACTAAAGTTACCATCTATAAAGCTGTTTGCATTACCACTCTTCTTTACAGCTGTAAAGCCTGGGTTATATATAGCCGCCACCTAAGGTTGCTGGAGCGTTTCCATATAGGGTGTTTGCAGCGATTACATGCTATGACCGTGTACCCCGTTTTGAAGTGCTTGCCTGGACAAACTGTAAGAGCATGGAAGCCACAATCACTGAGCATCAATTACGCTGGCTTGGGCACATTATTAGGCTAACTCAAGATCGTTTGCCATGTCTAATCCTTTATGGTCAGTTCCATCAGGGCCACCGTTCCTCAGGGGGTCCGAAAAAGCTATATAAAGACCAATTTAAAACATTGTTAAGGAAGTGCCAAATGAATCCCTCATGCCTGGAAGAATTAGCAGCATATCGCACCACCTGGAGGCAGCTCTGTCACGCAGGAATAGTGCAGCTGGAACCAGAGGGAAATAAAAGGAAACAACAAAAAAGACTAAGGAGACACACAGCCATGCCTGCCCCTACAAATTCTGACTTTATTTGCCCATCCTGTAATAAAATTTGTGGATCAAGGATAGGGCTCTACAGTCATCAAAGGATACACCGCAAATGAGGAGGAAGGTCATCATCGGATACGATGGACTACCAGAAGTGTGTGTGTGTGTGGTGTGTGTGAGTGAGAGAGAGAGAGTGTGTGTGTGAGTGAGTGTGTGTGTGTGTGTAGACGTACATTTCTTTAGTCCTGCTATAATCCTGGATTCTCCTCCATGATCCACACTAGAAAACACACACACACAGAGTCACATTCAGTGAGACGCATGCGTGTTTGAGTCTCAAACCAGAGCATGAAATCAACACCTGGGTCCAATGCAGTAAATGATCAATATGCAGCTGAAGCTCAGTTTCACAGGAAACTCTGACAGACGCAAACTGAGAGATAAACACATTTACAATATACATTCTGTCACGCACACACAGAAGAGGAGACTCAGGGAAACGTTTAACAGGTTTATTGACGTTAGGCAATAGGTAAATATGATGGTGAGTTCAAATAGGTAACTGATCGTGTGCTTGTCTCTTGCAGGCTGGAGTCCACAGAGGAAGAAGAGCAGGAATTCACAATGATAGCAGGTAAGTAGTCAGGTACGTAATGCAGGGAGTCATTGACGAGACCAGACAGGGAAAGACTGTGAAGTGCAGGTATAAAAGGACTGGTTCTAATGAGTATAACCGGTACAGATGATCAGTATTCTGCTGATTGAGATTGGAGAGGTGTGGAAATTGGGTCTG
Organism: Sinocyclocheilus rhinocerous; assembly: GCF_001515625.1. Lineage (NCBI taxonomy): Eukaryota > Metazoa > Chordata > Actinopteri > Cypriniformes > Cyprinidae > Sinocyclocheilus > Sinocyclocheilus rhinocerous. Next base: position 37,011 of record NW_015641061.1, read on the forward strand.
GTGTTGATGGGCTGACGGGATCCGTGACACATATTCATGCATCATAAAACTTACTTAAGAAATTATAGAGAAATTATAACTGTATCTTGATAAAGAGTTTAGAGGAAAAATACTGACAGTAAGATGATAATGTGTTCAGAATGAATGTGTGTTTCTGCAGAACGTTGGACTGAGCTTTTGATTTTCTTCATCTATAATTTTCTTCATTTATTTATTTTACAAAAATGTGTAACTTTTAATGAAACTTTGTGTTTAATATTTCATGGTACTGAACAATATTTACCTCAAAACTATGTACCATTTATTTTCATTAAAGCAATACAAATATTAGAAAACATTTTATAATATTTGTAAACTAATGCAATTTTTATAGGGTCGTGACATGGATTTTTACAATAATTTTAATATGATCCTTAGTGTTCACTTGTAACGTTTTTGCTCAAAAACCCAAATATGTACACATAAAACAAATTATTATAAAAACAATTATTTTCAACCCTGATTGTGGGACTCAAAAGAGTTTTGAAAACATGATCATTTACAGACATTATGAAATCATTTAGAATCAGAATCAGAAAGAGCTTTATTGCCAAGTGTGCTTAACTTACACGCACAAGGAGAGGTTGACAAGTGACAAGACACAGATAACAAAATAGAAATAAGTGAGTAGAAATAAATATGTAAAAACAATACACAATAGGCAAAAAGACATTAGACAGTATATTGTATGTACAGTGCTATAGACAAATTATGCAAGGGAATGTGGATAGATGTAAAAGCCATTTAACTTTGAAAGATAATGCGGTAATGCAAACATTTTGATGACAGCATGTGAACTATTAGCTTGAACGTGGTGAGTCTTTAAAACGTCGTAAGGAGAGCAGTCGACGCGATAAAAACATCATAACTACATTTCTGCAACATTGTGAAAAACAGTTATAATGTGAAATAAAACCCCAACATCTGTTATACTAGGTGCACTGAATAAAAACATTATCACAACTTATTCATGGTGAGAAAAAAATAAACTTTTTCATAATTATGTTATTTTCTTTTTAAAAAACGGCGATTTGGCCTGGTTGAATTTTGGTTGTGTCATGATGTTTTTTAACCGTCTTGTTCCAATGTCCATATGATGTTATTTTAACACCTAAATGTAGCTAAATCTTAAACAAGTTGCAGTTTGGACTGGTTTAGTTTTCATCAGCAGTTCCTTCCGCTCACCACCAGAGCCTCCATCAGCCGAGTACTGACACTCTCACCTCAGACTACATTTCCCATAATCCCCGTACCTCAACTGACTGTCAGCACACCTGTTCCCATCTACTGCACTGTTTAATCTGGATTTGAGGCTAAATGGTGAAAGTGAACGCGTCCAAAGCCATCTTATAACATAGCAAAAGAGGAACTCCCGTTCACAAAATTCAAATCACAAATGATACTGATGAAAAAGAACGGGTTGAATGTTAATCCTACTTATGCCAACGACATGGCCTGTGCCAATTTATAGAAGTGATAGCAGACAATCTCCAAAAAAAAGATGGCTGACAAAATTGCCTCCGCCCACTATCTATCGTTTATGATTTAAGGTGATAAGGACATCTCCAACAAAGACAATGGCCGTATCATTGATAATGGAAGACCTACCAATATCCTAATTGGTCATATTAACGTTCAACACACCCATGCAGAAGGTAAGGAGTGTGAGATTTCTGATTCTTGTTACCATATAACTATAAACTATGAAAACGGAAAAACTCTTCATCAGCATTCACTGACTAATCCCATGTT
>NW_015641061.1:42417-42709 GCF_001515625.1 Sinocyclocheilus rhinocerous
CCAATTTATAGAAGTGATAGCAGACAATCTCCAAAAAAAAGATGGCTGACAAAATTGCCTCCGCCCACTATCTATCGTTTATGATTTAAGGTGATAAGGACATCTCCAACAAAGACAATGGCCGTATCATTGATAATGGAAGACCTACCAATATCCTAATTGGTCATATTAACGTTCAACACACCCATGCAGAAGGTAAGGAGTGTGAGATTTCTGATTCTTGTTACCATATAACTATAAACTATGAAAACGGAAAAACTCTTCATCAGCATTCACTGACTAATCCCATGTT
>NW_015641061.1:42744-50991 GCF_001515625.1 Sinocyclocheilus rhinocerous
AAAAAAAAAAAGTGCGACCAAATCATGTGCTGGTGCGAGCAACTGATAAAGTTAGTCGCAACCAGTGTGAAGAATGAAATTAGAGCCCTGTTTATGCTTGAAACAACATACTTAACATACTTGAGTATCTGCAGTTGATAGTTTGGATCCTCCAGTTTTTCAGAGAGCAGCTTCACTCCTGAATCTCCTGGGTGATTGTAGCTCAGATCCAGCTCTCTCAGGTGTGAGGGGTTTGAACTCAGAGCTGAAGACACATAACCACAGCCTTCCTCTGTCACCATACATCCAGACAACCTACAAACACAACAATAGTCCACATGATGTTTAACAATCAGACAATCTGATGTCTTGCTGATCCACCAAAAAAGGCACGTGGTAAGTCTGCTGTCTCTTTTCAGCTATCAGAAATATTCTTACTTGTCTCATAATTTCATGCAAGGCTTCTGTTGAGGTCACTGATATAACCCATTCTTATAAGGGATTTTTTTTAGAGGGTATGGCATTATTTGCAACATGTGGTTTGATTGTAGCTTTTGGTTTTGTAGTTTTATGAAAATCGTCACCGGTGTTTCTAATCATGTGATGACCTTGTGTAAATAAGTTAATACACATATCACGATTAACTCTTCTTACTTAATAACATTCTCTTTGTCACAGGTTTTGTTCTTTTAATTGACGGAATCAGATTTTTGCCAAAGATTTTGTACCTTTTCAATAAAGTAATAAAAATATAAATTGAACATTAAAAAATAATAACATTTCAGGCAAAAAAAGTGACAATTTTCAAATACACTGCATCATTTGATAACCGTTCTCTACTATTCCTTTTGCTGATCTGGACTTACTGAAGAGAACAGCTGACACGTCGGTTTGCAAGAGTAAGGACATTCCTGATGCAGAGAGCTTCTTTCTCTGTGTCCTTGCCTTATTTATGAGTTTATTATGTACAAGCCCCATTCATACTAATGTGTTCATATTAGGACATCCTAAGACCTCAGCATTATTTCTCAGCCATTTGACTGGTTAGGTTCAAGCAGTTTTTTTTGTGCAGGTTAAGCAGAAATAGAGGCGCATAAGTCTATGAATACTACTGCATTGCAATCAGAAGGAATCCGTAATAACCGGTAGGTTACTGTGCACAACACCAACAGCACGACTGCATACAGCAACATTTGTACAGTCCTGTTATCGGCTCTAAACTGTCATTAAAACTGACATACTGTTTACAGCTTAAATACACATAAATTTCAATCTTCTGGATACTGATTTGATGTAATTTGTGTGCTTAACTCAAAACCCTGTTTACTTTATCACTTCGAACCAGGACATGTCCCCCTCCAACTGTACAGGCAAATTGCCTCCTCAATATATGATATTCTTCATGCTTCTCTTCTGCACTGCATAACGCACCCATTAGTTTGTTTGGATGAAAAAAATGTTTAAAAAGTTTTTTTTTTTAAAGCTGGTCTGCCTCAGCTGTCTAACAGCGCTCGTCAAGGTCAAAATGATTGAGATGGCCAATCAAATAAAACAAGGTTGGAAAGATATTAGACGCATGTTGCATTTACATATCCATGTTAAAAGTGACCCAAACTGACAGCACTTGCATGGGATGGAGTTTGTGTGGAGCAGCATTTACTGTGAACCGAGCCGCTCCGAAACACTGTAAACAGTGGATCATGAGACACTTGCATGTAAATGAACATAGTGTTGCACTGTATGTTCATAAAATTAAATCACAATCTTTACAATTTGATGGTCACACTAAGCATTTTTATTTATTTTATCAAAAAGTATTTACCTCAGAATCTCCAGCTGACAGTTTGTACTCTTCAGTCCATCAGAGAGCAGCTTCACTCCTGAATCCTGCAGGTCATTGTTACTCAGGTCCAGCTCTCTCAGAACAGAGTTTGAGGATTGTAGAGCTGAAGACAAACTCTCACAAGACTGAGCAGTGAGATTACATATGGAAAGTCTGAAAAAGACAAAACACAAAGTAATTGGATACAAAATAATTCTTAGCAGTGTGGTTTTTAGTAATTAATGTAATACAAAAATAAATCAAGTATTTGAGACTCAAACCTCAGAATCTCCAGCTGAAAGTTTTGACTCTTCAGTCCATCAGAGAGCAGCTTCACTCCTGAATCCTGCAGATCATTGTTACTCAGATCCAGCTCTCTCAAAACAGAGTTTGAGGATTGTAGAGCTGAAGACAAACTCTCACAGAACGGAGCAGAGCGATTACACCCACATACCCTGTGTGGAGAACAAAACAAACAGCCATATTAATGTGTTTATCTGGTAGGGTTTATATACTGGAGCACAGATGACTTGTAAAAACCTTTCACTGTAGTGAAACAATTGAAATAAATTCAGTAATTAGTGAATAGATCTGATGGTTTTATCTTTAAGAAAGAATTTAAGGCTATAAAAAAATTACATGGCTTTTTTTAGATTTTAAATGTATGTTTTAATAATCCAGCTCTTCATAAAACACCTATCACGATACGGCTGGAAAGGAACAGTGGATCCAATTGCAACAAGTTTGCATTTATTTAAATGAACAAGGCAGATTATCCAAAAGAGTCAAATACAAAGAAAAATAAAAACACAACAACACAGCTAGCAAACATGCATAGACAATAACTGACCATAAAGTCAAGTCAAGTCACCTTTATTTATATAGCGCTTTATACAATACTGATTGTATCAAAGCAGCTTTGCAGTGTCAAACAGTAAAATAGTTTTTCAATAATGCAAGAGGGCAATAACAGAGTAATTTTTCCAGCTGAAGTCAGTTCATTGATAATTCAGTGATGTCATCATACAGTTCAGCTCTCTTCCGATTGTGTCTGTGCAATCAGTCAAGTGTCCCCAACTAAGCAAGCCAAAGAAACCTAAACTCCATCGGTGACAGAAATGGAGAAAAAACCCTTGGGAGAAACCAAGCTCAGTCAGGGGCCAGTTCTCCTCTGGCCAGATGAAACCAGCATGATGTGGTTTAATTCCAGGCTGCAACACAGGTCAAATTGAGCAGAGGACTCGTCTGGATCTCGTGGTCTTGTGCCGATGGTTGACGAGGTGATGAGTTCTTCGCAGGGGATCTGTCTCTGGGGCGCATCTAGTTGTCCTGGTCTCTGCTGACATTCAGGGCTGTAGAGGTCGTCTCTAGGTGCTGATCCACCATCTGGACTGGATACAGACTGGATCCGTATGGCTACAGTGACCTCGGAATAAGAAAGAAACAGACTAATATTAGCGTAGATGCCATTCTTCTAACGATGTAGCAAGTACATTGGGTGTTATGGGAAGTGTTCCCGGTTCCAGTTGACCTAATTAATGCAGCCTAAAAATCCTTTAACGGATTTGAATTATAGAAATGCGACAGTGTATTATGTGTAAGCCAAGTTAAAGAGATGGGTCTTTAATCTAGATTTAAACTGACAGAGTGTGTCTGCCTCCCAAACAACACTAGGTAGATTGTTCCAGAGTTTGGGTGCTAAATAGGAAAAGGATCTGCCGCCCGGATCAGGATCTGATCTTCTAGGTATTATCAAATGGCCAGAGTTTTGAGATCGCAGCAGACGTTGGTTTTCAAAGGAAAGATTGCTAACAAATAGCAAACCTACGTTCCTAACTGATGACGAAGATTTAACAGAGCAGCTATCAAGTGTTAGATAGTGTTCTAGGTTATTACATGTGGAGGTTTTTGGTCCAATAATTAAAACCTCTGTTTTTTCAGAATTAAGCAGTAGGAAATTACTAGTCATCCAGTAGCACTAATAGAGAAATACAACCATGATCGAATGATAAGAGCAGGTCATTTGTAACTCTAATGAGAGCAGTCTCAGTACTATGATACGGTCTAAATCCTGACTGGAAAACCTCACAGATACCATTTTTCTCTAAGAAGGAACATAGCTGAGAGGATACTGCCTTTTCTAGTATTTTTGACAGAAAAGGGATATTTGAGATCGGGCTGCAATTAACTAATTCTCTAGGATCAAGTTGTTCAAGTTGGGTTTTTTTGATGAGAGGCTTAATAACAGCCAGTTTGAAGGTTTTTGGGACATATCCTAATGACAATGATGAATTAATTATAGTCAGAAGAGGATCAAGAGGATCTGGAAGCACCTCTTTTAGGAGCTTAGATGGAATAGGGTCTGTTGTTGGTTTAGATGATTTAGATGATTTAAACAATTCTTCCTCTCCTATAGTAGAGAATGAGCGGAATTGTTCCTCAGGCGATCTATAGCAAGCTATCTGATACGATACTATAGCTGACGGCTGCATGGTTACAATTTTATCTCTAATAGTATCGATCTTAGAAGTAAAGTAGTTCATAAAGTCATTACTGCTGTGCTGTTGGGAAATGTCAACAATTGTTGATGCTTTATTTTTCGTTAATTTAGCCACTGTATTGAATAAATACTTGGGGTTATGTTTGTTTTCTTCTAAAAGAGAAGAAAAGTAATCAGATCTAGCAGTTTTTAATGCTTTTCTGTAGGATAGGTTACTTTCCCGCCAAGCAATACGAAATACCTCTAGTTTTGTTTTCCTCCAGCTGCACTCCATTTTCCGGGCTGCTCTCTTTAGGGTGCGAGTGTGCTCATTATACCACGGTGTCAGACTGTTTTCCTTAATCTTCCTTAAGCGTAAAGGAGCAACTGTATTTAAAATGCTAGAAAAGAGAGAGTCCATAGTTTCTGTTACATCATCAAGTTGTTCTGAGGTTTTGGAAATGCTAGGGAATTGGGATAAATCAGGAAGATTACTTACAAAGCAGTCTTTTGTGGTAGAAGTGATGGTTCTACCATACTTGTAACAAGGATTAGAATTTACAGTTTTAGCTATATGAAGTTTGCACAAGACTAAATAATGATCCGAGATATCATCGCTTGGCTGCATGATAGATAGATAGATAGATAGATAGATATATAGAAATAGTCAGATGATAGTCAAGTCAAGTCAAGTCACCTTTATTTATATAGCGCTTTTAACAATACAGATTGTGTCAAAGCAACTGAACAGCATTAATTAGGAAAATAGTGTGTCAATAATGCAAAATGACAATAGTAAACACTCATTTTTCAGTTAAAGGCAGTTCATCATTGAATTCAGTGATGTCATCATCCAGCTCAGTTCAGTTTAAATAGTATCTTTGCAATCATTTGCAATCAAGTCAACGATATCGCTGGAAATGAAGTGTCCCCAACTAAGCAAGCCAGAGGCGACAGCGGCAAGGAACCAAAACTCCATCGGTGACAGAATGGAGAAAAAACCTTGGGAGAAACCAGGCTCAGTCGGGGGGCCAGTTCTCCTCTGACCAGACAAAACCAGCAGTTCAATTTCAGGCTAGCAAAGTCACATTGTGCAGAGGAATCATCTGGTTCCTGTGGTCTTGTCCCGGTGGCCGTCTGAGACAAGGTCTTTACTGGGGATCTGTATCTGGGGCTCATCTAGTTGTCCTGGTCTCCGCTGTCTTTCAGGGCTGTAGAGGTCCTTTCTAGGTGCTGATCCACCATCTGGTCTGAATATGTACTGGATCCGGGTGACTGCAGTGACCATCTGATCTGGATACAGACTGGATCTGGTGGCAGCGGTGACCTCGGAATAAGAGAGAAACAGACTAATATTAGCGTAGATGCCATTCTTCTAACGATGTAGCAAGTACATCGGGTGTTATGGGAAGTGTTCCCGGTTCCGGTTGACCTAATTAATGCAGCCTAAAAATCCTTTAACGGATTTGAATATTAGAAGCGTATTAGTGTGTTATGTGTAAGCCAGGTTGAAGAGATGGGTCTTTAATCTAGATTTAAACTGACAGAGTGTGTCTGCCTCCCGAACAATGTTAGGTAGGTTATTCCAGAGTTTGGGCGCTAAATAGGAAAAGGATCTGCCGCCCGCAGTTGATTTTGATATTCTAGGTATTATCAAATTGCCAGAGTTTTGAGAACGCAGCGGACGTGGAGGACTATAATGTAACAAGAGCTCGTTCAAATACTGAGGTGTTAAACCATTCAGGGCTTTATAAGTAATTAGCAAGATTTTAAAATCTATACGATGTTTAATAGGTAGCCAGTGCAGTGTTGACAGAACCGGGCTAATATGGTCATACTTCCTGGTTCTAGTAAGAACTCTAGCTGCTGCATTTTGGACCAGCTGGAGTTTGTTTATTAAGCGTGCAGAACAACCACCCAATAAAGCATTACAATAATCTAACCTTGAGGTCATAAACGCATGGATTAACATTTCTGCATTTGACATTGAGAGAATAGGTCGTAATTTAGATATATTTTTGAGATGGAAAAATGCAGTTTTACAAATGCTAGAAACGTGGCTTTCTAATGAAAGATTGCTATCAAATAGCACACCTAGGTTCCTAACTGATGACGAAGAATTGACAGAGCAGCCATCAAGTCTTAGGGAGTGTTCTAGGTTATTATATGCAGAGTTTTTATGTCCTATAATTAACACCTCTGTTTTTTCAGAATTTAGCAGTAAGAAATTACTCATCATCCAGTTTTTTATATCGACTATGCATTCCGCTAGTTTTTCAAATTGGTATGTTTCGCCGGGCTGCGAAGAAATATAGAGCTGAGTATCATCAGCATAACAGTGAAAGCTAACACCGTGTTTCCTGATAATATCTCCTAAGGGTAACATGTAAAGCGTGAAGAGTAATGGCCCTAGTACTGAGCCTTGAGGTATTCCATACTGCACTTGTGATCGATATGATACCTCTTCATTCACTGCTACGAATTGATGGCTGTCAGATAAGTACGATTTGAACCATGCTAATGGACTTCCATTAATGCCAACAAAGTTTTCTAGTCTATGCAAAAGAATATTGTGGTCAATAGTGACGAACGCAGTGCTAAGGTCCAGTAGCACTAATAGAGAGATACAACCACAATCAGATGATAAGAGCAGGTCATTTGTAACTCTAATGAGAGCAGTCTCAGTACTATGATACGGTCTAAATCCTGACTGGAAAACCTCACAGATACCATTTTTCTCTAAGAAGGAACATAGCTGAGAGGATACTGCCTTTTCTAGTATTTTTGACAGAAAAGGGATATTTGAGATCGGGCTGCAATTAACTAATTCTCTAGGATCAAGTTGTGTGTGTTTTTTTTTTTTATGAGAGGCTTAATAACAGCCAGTTTAAAGGTTTTGGGGACATTTATCCTAATGACGATGACGAATTAATAATAGTCAGAAGAGGATCTATGACTTCTGGAAGCACCTCTTTTAGGAGCTTAGATGGAATAGGGTCTGTTGTTGGTTTAGATGATTTAACAAGTTTATACAATTCTTCCTCTCCTATAGTAGAGAATGAGTGGAATTGTTCCTCAGGGGATCTATAACAAGCTATCTGATGTGATACTGTAGCTGACGGCTGCATGGTTACAATTTTATCTCTAAAAGTATCGATCTTGTAAGTTCATAAAGTCATTACTGCTGTACTGTTGGGGAATGTCTGCATCTGTTGATGCTTGATTTTTTGTTAATTTAGCCACTGTATTGAATAAATGCCTGGGGTTGTGTTTGTTTTCTTCTAAGATAAAAAAAAGTAAGCAGATCTAGCAGTTTTTAGAGCTTTTCTATAAGTAGAAGTACTTTCCCGCCATGCAATACGAAATACTTCTAGTTTTAGTTTCTTCCAGCTGCGCTCCATTTTCCAGGCTGCTCTCTTTAAGGCACGAGTGTGCTCGTTATACCACGGTGTCAAACTGTTTTCCTTAATCTTCTTTAAGCGTAAAGTAGCAACCGTATCTAAAATGCTAGAAAGAGAGAGTTTATAGTTTCTGTTACAACATACATTTTTTATTATCGGATATGCTGAGGAATTGAGACAAGTCAGGAAGATTATTTACAAAGCAGTCTTTTGTGGTAGAAGTGATGGTTCTACCATATTTGTAACAAGGAGTTGAATTTGCAGCTTTAGTTATATAGAGTTATACTCCCTGAGCTAGTCGCATCCAAAGCCGTATCTACAGCCCTCACATTCTTACTGTCCTCAATTAAAGTTGGGATGCGTGTCTCTAGTTCTGAAACCTTCTCTGTCAGCCTAACTATTTCCCTGCATTTATCACATGTGAATCCCTCGTCACCGACAGAGAAAACTACACTATACACGTGGCAAGCAGTGCAAGTGACAATAACAGGAGAAGAAGCCATTACTCACCGTGATTGATAAATGATTCTGACTTAACACTGTTGTTTGATGAACTCGTGAAAAAA
>NW_015641061.1:59171-60702 GCF_001515625.1 Sinocyclocheilus rhinocerous
GTTTCTTCCAGCTGCGCTCCATTTTCCAGGCTGCTCTCTTTAAGGCACGAGTGTGCTCGTTATACCACGGTGTCAAACTGTTTTCCTTAATCTTCTTTAAGCGTAAAGTAGCAACCGTATCTAAAATGCTAGAAAGAGAGAGTTTATAGTTTCTGTTACAACATACATTTTTTATTATCGGATATGCTGAGGAATTGAGACAAGTCAGGAAGATTATTTACAAAGCAGTCTTTTGTGGTAGAAGTGATGGTTCTACCATATTTGTAACAAGGAGTTGAATTTGCAGCTTTAGTTATATAGAGTTATACTCCCTGAGCTAGTCGCATCCAAAGCCGTATCTACAGCCCTCACATTCTTACTGTCCTCAATTAAAGTTGGGATGCGTGTCTCTAGTTCTGAAACCTTCTCTGTCAGCCTAACTATTTCCCTGCATTTATCACATGTGAATCCCTCGTCACCGACAGAGAAAACTACACTATACACGTGGCAAGCAGTGCAAGTGACAATAACAGGAGAAGAAGCCATTACTCACCGTGATTGTTGAATGATTCCGACTAACCACAGTTGTTTGATGAACTTGTGAAAAACAGAGTGAGAGATAAAAGAAACAGTAGGTGCGAATGACATGCTAATAGGCTAATGGAATGCTAATGCGCTGCACTCACGGTTTAGATTAAAGAAAGAACAATGTCAAATTAGTTTGTTAGATAATATCAGAAGTATAGTGATAATAACAGCAGAAAGTGATAGAAAGCTACACGGAGCTACAATTAAAACAAAGTTCTTGAACGATTCGTTCATTTTGAACGAATCTTTAATGTTACTAGGGAAGAACGAGTCGTCTCGGGGAGTGATTCTTTCAGTCGCACATGCGCAACATCCTATTGGTTCTGTACTGGAATTAGTCAAGTAGTTCACCAGTTTCGAGTCTTCGGGTTTTTCGAGTCGTTCGTTCATCACGTGACAGCCCCATAAGCCCAAACCCGAAGACTTGTCAGATAAGAGGTGAGGTGAGCCAATCATAGAGTAGACTGAAGATCCAGGTAAACAATGTCAATGAATTAATCTTTTCTGTTTCTTATAGCAGCTTTGTATTGTTTCTAGTGTGATCAACATAATATCCAACTCTTTATTACCTTTGTTACAACATCCAGTGTTATGGAAAAAAACCATAATGACAGAAATTCACACATTTGTAAACTGTAAGTAAAAAGCTACAATTTGAGACAAGAAACGCATAACTTAACTGTAAGAGTAAATAATAATTATAATAATGATAATAATAATAATAATAATAACAACTATGCACCCGTTTGTAAGGAAGCTTGTAAATTAACTAATTTCTCTATCCAATGCTGTCACGTCACGTGACAAAAGAACGAACGATTCGAAAGACTCGAGAGATGAACTAATCAATTCTCTTTCCGGCTCAGACTGCATAGGTTAAGCTTATGGGGCTGTCCAGCCTGGTCTCATGTTTATACGTAGGTATTAATACGTAACATTTACAAGCACAAAACGTACACTTTTG
>NW_015641061.1:60808-61239 GCF_001515625.1 Sinocyclocheilus rhinocerous
ATATATATATACATATATACAAAATGAGCTGGCCCAGATCCGGCATGGTGCTGGACAAGATCCGGCCCACATTTGGCCCAAATCACCATAAAGGAATCCGCATCTGGTCCAGAGCTGACCCAGTTCTGGTCCAGATCCGGAAAAACGGATCCGTGCCGGTATTGGCCCGTTGTGCCAAAAGACACCGGCCCGAGTCCGTTGTGCGGATCTGGACCAGAACTTCAGATGGGTCTGGGCCAGATCTGGCCCAGATGATTTTTGCTATCTGGGTTCCCATCACTAATAATGAGGGACACTTGTGCCACTCACTGGTCTCGATTCCCACTGAGGAGTTCCGGAAGGATAAAAGGAGGAGTGACGACAGTGAAGGACGAGAGAAGTCCAGGCCTGGTCCTCTCTCGTCCTTCACTGTCGTAACTCCACCTTTTATC
>NW_015641061.1:61452-63766 GCF_001515625.1 Sinocyclocheilus rhinocerous
GTTACTCATCTCGGCCCCACCCCACTCATCACAGTAACCAAGAAAACAAAGGACACAGGAAATAGACACAGGAAACTAGAACTCAGATAGGATGAAAAGAACTTCAAAATAAGAGTCCCAGAACAGAAACAGAACATTAAGCTGACAACACCAAATTAGGGCAGTTTACCAATATTTTAGGTCAGTGTTTCCCAACCTTTTTTCAGCCACGGCATAGTTTTAAATAATTAAATTGCATCGTTAGAGTTTGTATTGTGGCTTTATTGTGGCCGCATCTGAGGCAGTGAGTGCATCGCATTACGCTTTCATCAACTTAAAGGTTATAATGTTTATTGTAGCTAAATGGGCGCTTAGTTTAGTCACTAGCTCTTTTGAATGCATTCATTAGTTAAATATTTGTAAAACACTCAAACAGACATAAGGAAGACCAGCAGCACTGATTTTAAATAATAATAACGAAATATAATAGCGATAGGAAGCTTGGATAATTTTCCACAGCACACCTGACAAACTGTCACACTAGTGTGCCGCAGCACAGTAGTTGGGAAACAATGTTTTTAGGTAGCAGTTTCCTTAACTTAAAAAAGTAAGTTACCTGGTTGACTTAAAAATTTGAGTTCATTGAAACTAAGAATTTAAGTTATTACAACGATTTTGTTTCAACTAATATTTTGTTCTAAGAAGTCACAAAGATTTTTTCCTTAATGTTATTTTGTTGTCATAACTTTGGATTAAATATTGTATCAACATATTCAAGCAATCAAGAGGATTAAGTAAACTTTCAAATTTAAGTTCACTCAACTACATATACTTTGTTATAACAATTACCTAAAGAGTTAACATGGTTGCCTTAAAATAATGAGTTCAGTAAACTTGAACACAAGTTAACATGACAAAAGCTTTTTGTTAACTAATTATCCTGGCATAACAGAGAGCACAAATAAACCATAATTTAAACATTCATGTTTATTCAAACATTTACATATTAACACTGCACTGTCTGAAAAGTATATACTGTATATATAAGTATAAATGAATTTGAAAATAACTGCTTGAATGAAAACATTAAAACACAAAGCAAAAATGAAAATCAAACAATTTTGCCTTTAAGTGCTGTAACAAGTCCCGGGTAGTCTAACACAGAGTATACAACGCCACAACGCGTTACAACCCCAGATTACCAAGATTTCTTCTTCTATTACCAACCACATCAGTGCAGATTGATGGTGCTCACTTTGGTCACCCACTACTATAATTCCAACAGTCCTTGATGAATTCCGGCTCAGAACCTCTGTGTCACAAATCCTGTCCATGGACTTTCGATCGCAACCAGAGGTAACCCTTCCGTTACATTGACTCTTGCACTACACAAACTGTTACACATCACCCTGGACTACATTTCCCATGTTCCATTGCACTAATCACAAGCTCATCTGAAACCAATCACACACAGCTGCTACCAATAACACACACTATATAAATCAGTCTCACACCACCATTCTCGCCCCGTAACAGAATACTCGGCCCAACAAGGATCCAGTGGCTTTTTCGAAGGACATTGGCCAGGTATGAACACAGCAATTCTGCACACGAGCAGGGCACACGATCACTTGAGGGTTACATTGAGGAATATTTGGCTATGGCTAATGGCACAGAATTACCGGACTGTGTGCTGATAGTTTTTCTGTGATGGCCTTAACTAACCCTTAAAGTTAAGAATGATTCATGAGAGTCCTCGTTCGTCACTGAGTAATTTTTTGGATTATGTTTTATGTACTGTTGGTTCAGCGTTCACTGTGGGTGTCGCGGAGGAACAAGACACTGCATTCGCTCACAAAATGGCGTTGACAACAAAGCTGTGTCATGCTACTGCTGTCTTTCTTGAGTCAAGTCAAATCACAGCTGATTTTCCTGAGTCAACTCAAGTCACCGTTGATCATCATGAGGCAAGTCAAGTCACCGTTGATCTTCATGAGGCAAGTCAAGTCACCGTTGATCGTCATGAGGCAAGTCAAGTCACCGTTGATCGTCATGAGGCAAGTCACCGTTGATCTTCATGAATCAAGTCAAATCACAGCTGATCTTCATGAATCAAGTCAAGTCACAGCTGATCTTCATGAATCAAGTCAAGTCACAGCTGATCTTCATGAGTCAAGTCAAGTCACAGTTGATCGTCATGAATCAAGTCCAATCACAGTTGATCTTCATGAGTCCAGTCAAGTCACAGTTGATCTTCCAGAGTCAAGTCATCGTTGATTCACAGCTGTTCTTCATGAGTCAAGTCAAGTCACAGCTTCAATTCCTGAGTCAAGTC
>NW_015641062.1:0-5617 GCF_001515625.1 Sinocyclocheilus rhinocerous
AATCATTTTTCTACATTTTTCATTAAAACCATCCAAATCTTTACAATGTAAAAACAAATGTAAAACACCTTCATCATCATTATAACATACTTTACACATTGCACTTTAATCCATTCCAATTTTATTTAATAAAACATCTGTAAAAATCACTTTGTGTCTGATAAAATACTCCAGACTACTTAATTTTGTTTGTATTATTTTCCCTTTCATATTTCCCCATATACACTCCTCTTTCAAACCACTGAACTTCTGTAACCAATATTGATTAACAACAGGTTTTTTAAAAACAATATCTCTAAAAAAGCAGTAAAACCTTTTCACACCACATTCTTTGAAAGCATATAAAATTCCTCCCATTTTCACTTATATATCACGTCCTTGTTTGGTTTCTTCCATATTTTCAATTTGTTTTATCCATTCTTCAGGTATTGCTTTCTTAATTAAATCATATTTGTTTATTAATTATTGTCTGGTAAAGTCCTCCTTTGCCTCTTCCATGACATCCACAATGTATTGTATTTGTAAAAACCCTTCTTTAAACTCAAATAAAACATCCCTTACTTTTGTTATCCCTACATCCCACCATTTCTTATAAAAGATTCCCTTCCCTTGGTTTAAAATGCCGTTGTTTAAAAAAAAAAGGTTGATTTAAAATGTTCTCTCTACCTCGTGGGTTAAAATACACAGAAGTTAAAAATTTTCCCCATGCGCTCATCAATTCTTTATAAAAATCTGGCACTCCCTCCGTCATCCATTTCTTTGTCCTCATCCACAGTATATTATCCCCTAAATTAAAATTACCACACTTACTTAAAAAATACTCCATTGTTTTTTTCCATTCTACTTTGTTTTCTTCATCCAAGTACGTTTTTATTATTTTCACTCTTAGGCTGTTCTTCCTTTGCTCAATATCCATCGGGGAACTGTTTGCTCGGGGCTAAGTTTTGCTTTACCCATGATGAAGCCGACATGATTGACTCCACATGAATCTGTCAATCTAAGGTAAGCTACTGCAGCTATTGCTTTTGTTGACGCATCAGAGAAGACAAACAGCACCCTTTGCGTAGCTGTAGAAGGTGATATGTTTGTGTAGCATCTCTGAATGTGGAGATTACTTAAATCCTTAAGCGAAAATCGCCACCTGTTCCATTTGTCCTCCATTTCTTTGGGGAGGGGGGTGTCCCAGTCATCATTCTGGTTATTTAGCTCTCTCATGATCGATTTGCCCTGGATTGTAACTGGGGCAACAAAACCAAGGGGATCGAAGATGCTATTAACGGTTGATAGAACACCTCGACGAGTAAAGGGTTTTGCTCCAGTAGCGATTTCGAAAGCAAAAGTGTCAGACTTCAGACTCCAATTCAGTCCCAGACTGCGCTGCGTAGGCAGCATGTCAGAGCCAAGATCCAAATCATCCAAATCTCTGGCATGAAGCCAGCACGTCTTCCTGTACCAGAAGTGATTTTTGGCCAGCAGATTATGAAGATTATGAGGCACCAGCTCGGCAGCTCACAAGCTCACCAGCTCACCACCTCACCAGTCCTGGTGGTCTAGTTGTTAGGATTTGGCGCTCTCACGGCTGCGGCGCTTGTTCGATTCCCGGTCAGGGAATGCTCTTTTGCCTTCCAACGGTGGACTGTCAATTGAATCTCTGCTTGCTGCTGCGAGAAACCCAGCCAAACAAAAAAAAGTGTGCGTTTGAAAATAGACCTCCTTTGAGTCAGAGTCAAACCAGCAACCTAAGGATTGCCAACACTCCTACCTACAGTCCTCCGCTCTACCAGCTGAGCTATCGAAGGCATGCTGAATTAATCACAACGTAGCATTAAAGTAAGACGGCCTAGGCTGGCCAGGATTAATTGTTAATAACAATACAACGGTGCAGTTTAATGAGATAGTAACACGCCGAAGGGAAGAGGCCAACCCTTTTAATTTTAACCAACGTGATTATAACAACTTGTGAGATCGCTAATCTGACGTTTGGTTAAAATCGCGTTGCAATAAGGTTTATAAAGTTTGCATCTGTCTGTTCTTTTCAATGGGAGGAGAAGAGGAGAGAGAGGTGGGAGAGGTAGGATGAGATCAGTGTGAAATAGCGAAAGAAATCAGATGTGACTGATCGAGTCACCTCAAGCACTGCAAAACTCTTTGCCTTTGACCACAAATGCTACGTGCTAACTACTAGCCTTCGATGCTAATAGCTTAACTTGCCTATCTGTTTACAAACAGCTCAATATGGCGCTGGAAGTTCCCTCCGGAAAAGGTTTCCTTCGACTTCCGGGTTACGACTTGTTACTATGGCAACGTCCACAGCATGAGCTTCCTAGCTGTGGGTTGTCAGTGAGACGTCGGCGCGTCTCACTACCCACCCAAAAAGCACTGTTTAGATTCTTATCTTACAGCGCCGTGTAACACTCAACTCGTTCAGAGTGAGGTGAATTAATCTACAGATTTATTGCAATTAATACAATAACTGTTGCTGATACCTCAGCACATGTCTATTTCTACAGACAAAACACACGTGGATTTAACCACATTTCACTTGATCAAGCTTTCATAATTCTCCCATCACAAAATAACGTCTCGGACACTCTGTGAGTACCGCGTTTTCAAGTTCACTATTTTTTTTTAGTGAATTACATGGCAAGAGGATTATCAGCTAGCTACTCTGATTTCCTCAAACCGGGGAGATAATAGCAGAGCTGCATTTGGAAGTGGAAAAACGCACTATACAAATCACACTCTGAAGGCCTTTTAAAAGACAGAAGAACAAGGGACACGCTTGTTTCTCTGTTCGTGCGCTCTTAAAGCGACTTAATTTTGTCTCGGTGGACAACTTAAAACGTTTTTTTTTTTCTTACTGCAGTTAAATTCTTTAAAGAAAAACTCGAGTTTCATATTCAAACAACACGCTCTCCCGTGCTGAAATAACATAACCAAATAACACAACAAATTCAGTTTCTCTATCTTTTACTCTATTTTTCCGGATAAAAATAGACCAAATTCATAATATTATCTTGGTATCATTAATTTTTCAGTCAAATCTTTTGCCAGCTTTCATTCTCCACCATATGTAAGGAATTTTAACTCAGTTGTAAGGGAATTAATTATTATTATTGATTCAGGTTTTGATAGGACTCGGATTTGAAGAGCCTAATTCAACCTGATTCGAATTGATTCTAAATTTGATAGTTTACACTCTATCAGCTACTCGGCCAGCGAGAAGTTGATGTCAGTGTATATTACCAATTGAATATGTAAATTTTGTATTCTCCCTGGCCACGGGTGAAATACAATTATGATAATTTGTAAGCTCTTAAAAGAGAGAGGTAATCATTATCAGTAAGCCACGAGCTAGGTAGCAAACAAGGGATCTTTTTGGCAATAGTTTTAACCTTGAAATTATATGACACCAGACAATTGATTATTTATAAATGAAACATGAAATTTTATTGGCTATTCTAGATTACATCACACTAAGCTAAAACACACAAACACACAAACATACAGTTTCAGAGGAAGGAAATTATGTTAGCGGAGTTCTGAGTTTCATAGTTCTACCTCGTTTTCACGAGTGATGTAAATTCGCCTTAAGAATTTCCAAAGCAGAGAATTTCGTCTTAAATTTTACTGCTTATCTAAATTCACCAGTTCAGCAGATTAGAGAGTTAGTTGTTCGTTTACTTGCGTTCTGCTAGTTGACAGCTGATGCGGGCTTCCGGGATGTCTTTGAGGGAACCCCGTTACTGGTTGGTCGCTGAGGTGACGTCGGAATGACGTTTGAATGACGTTCTTTTGGAAAACCCCTCGTTGATCGGTTGGTCTTTGATGAAGCAGAGGCTTGAGCAGTTCTGCTGAACGTCTGAGTTTGCAAGACTTTAAGTTCTGTGAAGATTTCACGAAGTATCACTGAAGTGTTGAGTTTTAGATGGCTGGTCGCTTTGATGGTAAGCGCGTGAGCACACGTAGGGGCTCTAACACGGCGACAGGCGAGAGCAGGAGAAACCGCAAGCAAGCTAGCACTCGAGTCTGTCCCGTATTGGGTTTTTGTTTCGCTGCATAAGTCCGTCCCCCGACGCGATCTTCCAATCGACTTCTTGCGAGGCGGAGCGTGCATACATTAACAAGAGACTTCAATTCATCACATGAGGACATCATCTATAAGAGTTGTGTTAATACTCCTATAAAGTCTCTTAAAGGCAAGTATTGTACACACTATTAAAGTTTACTTCATTTCAACATTCTGCATTTATCGTTTCCATTCGTTCAAGATTAAACTTCACATATTACACACATTTTAATATCCTCATTTCCTAGAAAGGGGTAATAAACACTGATTACAGTTACACCGATTAAATGAACACCTCAAGCATATATATATGTAAGACATACAACATATTATTTGTGAATTTATGCTCTGATAATTTTATACTTTCAATGATTAGCAAGATTGTCAAAGAAATCTTGTCTCTTTCCTTTGGAATGAAAGGGGGAAAAGAGGAGGTGTCCTGGGGTCATGCTCGTGTCACGAGTGTGAGAGTCTGCCATGTTTCTCTTGGACAGAGCGTTCTTAATCTGCCACTTTCTGTTTATCGGATTTAACAATTTATGCGTTGAACAGTCATGGGTATCACGCATCTGGTCCCTGAAAGCCCGTAAAACGCTTTTAAGCACTGTGAAAGCACTGTCTTTTATTAGCGTCTCTTGAGAGATAGCCAAACAGTCCAGGAAATGCTTCAAACCTTCACTGACCCTGCATGAGTTTTATGACCGCAGATGGCTGGGGAGAAGACCGTTAGTTTTCCCGGTGGAATGTAGAGATTCAATGTTCGTTTGTGTCCGCTTATAGATTCAGGGGTTTCACTATCTTGAAGACCGGAATCCTACACAGTCATCATTCTGGTTATTTAGCTCTCTCATGATCGATTTGCCCTGGATTGTAACTGGGGCAACAAAACCAAGGGGATCGAAGATGCTATTAACGGTTGATAGAACACCTCGACGAGTAAAGGGTTTTGCTCCAGTAGCGATTTCGAAAGCAAAAGTGTCAGACTTCAGACTCCAATTCAGTCCCAGACTGCGCTGCGTAGGCAGCATGTCAGAGCCAAGATCCAAATCTTTAAGATCGCTGGCATGAAGCCAGCACGTCTTCCTGTACCAGAAGTGATTTTTGGCCAGCAGATTATGAGGAGTGCAGCACACCAGCTCGGCAGCTCACAAGCTCACCAGCTCACCACCTCACCAGTCCTGGTGGTCTAGTTGTTAGGATTTGGCGCTCTCACGGCTGCGGCGCTTGTTCGATTCCCGGTCAGGGAATGCTCTTTTGCCTTCCAACGGTGGACTGTCAATTGAATCTCTGCTTGCTGCTGCGAGAAACCCAGCCAAACAAAAAAAAGTGTGCGTTTGAAAATAGACCTCCTTTGAGTCAGAGTCAAACCAGCAACCTAAGGATTGCCAACACTCCTACCTACAGTTCTCCGCTCTACCAGCTGAGCTATCAAAGTCATGGGGTGTTAGGCAGAACCTCAACCTATAAGGGTTCTGTAGCTCTGCTGCTGGCCAAAAATCACTTCTGGTGCAGGAAGACGTGCTGGCTTTTTGAGAAGGGAAGCAAAAA
>NW_015641062.1:5660-9236 GCF_001515625.1 Sinocyclocheilus rhinocerous
TGCAGCTGCGAGAAACCCAGCCAAACAAGAAAAAATGTGGGCATTTGAAAATGGACCTCCTTCAAGCCTGAGTCGAACCAGCGACCTAAGGATTGCCAACACTCCTACCTACAGTCCTCCGCTCTACCAGCTGAGCTATCGAAGGCATAGAGTGTTAGTCAGAACCTCAACCTATTAGGGTTCTGTAGCTCTATTGCTGGCCAAAAATCACTTCTGGTGCAGGAAGACGTGCTGGCTTTTTGAGAAGGGAAGCAAAAAGGAGCCCACCTTCCCATACCGGGAGTCGAACCCGGGCCGCCTTGGTGAAAACCAGGAATCTTGGCTTGTGGGCCACTTTCCATACGTGTGGCCAGTGTGGGGGCAGGGTTTTGGAGTGGCCAATGGCTTTTGTTGTGTGACTTAACAATGTGAGAATAATTTAGCAAAACAACAATTATCCGAAGGGATAGTTTACTGAATTAAATCGTGTTGCATGCATTCAAGGGATCTGTTGTTTGACTCGCCCAAGGGGTTCAGTTTCAGCTTGTGGGACGAATGGCAATCACGAAGCATGTGCGCGTCTCCCATAGACATTAGAACGGGTGTGCAACATACGGCTTTTGTGGAATAAAAGACGCGTGCCTTGAGATTTGCCTGTTCTTCTGGACTTTTCAGGAAAAAAACAACAATTACAAATACAGCCTGAGAAAAGTAAACACAGAGCGAACCAGCGAGGAGTCGAACCTAGAATCTTCTGATCCGTAGTCAGACGCGTTGAGGTTTGTCTTTTCTTCTGGACTTTTCAAAAAAAAAAAAAAAAACAATTACAAAAACAGCCTGAGAAAAGTAAATACAGAGCAAGCCAGCCAGGAATCGAACCTAGAATCTTCTGATCCGTAGACATACTCGTTACCCATTGCACCACTGGCCCACTGACGAAAGTGTCTCTCGATTGCACCAGAATTATTGGTTTTTGACATGACAGAGGCCAGAATTGCTGAGAGCGCCAAATCCTAACCACTAGACCACCTGGGAAGAGCTGGTGAGCTGGTGAGCTGGTGGGCTGCACTCCTCATAACAGCTTGAGAATAAGCAGACAATAATTCTGGCCTCTGTCATGTCAAAAACCAACAAATCTGGTGCAATCGAAAGACACTTTTGTCTGTGTTTTTGGAAGTGTTTTTTTTCCGAAAAGTCCAGAAGAAAAGGCAAATCTCCAAGCACGCGTCTTTTATTCCACAAAAGCCATATGTTGCACACCCGTTCCAATGTCTATGGGAGACGCGCACATTGCCATTCGTCCCACAAGCACTCCGACAAGCTCAGCGATTAACGTGGTAATAAACTCCACACTGGCTGACATTTGATTCTTGAATGAACAACTTCATCGCTACTCTGTAACTGCTTCACTACTTTGAAGGGTGTAATGCCATGTGGTTTTGATGTCATGGGCTTCCCATTTTGTAGCCTTATTCCGAACTGCCACCTGGACATTGAGAATAAGTTGTAAACTAAATGAAACTGAACGAGCGAATAATCATCAACTTATCCGATTAAAAAAATTGTCTCTTTTTCATTGTTAATCTCAAAATTTGTCATTTTTGTAACTTGACACACCTACTATAGGCTGTTTTTCCTCTAGATGACGGTTACCATGCGTGTTTTCAAATGCATGACGTGAGTATTTTCACCTGGACAAGACTTTAATTACCAGTTTGAGGTATCTATTCAGCAATCACAGGAATCTGCCAAAAAATCTGAACCCCTTTGGGCGAGTCAAAAAACAGATCCCTTGAATGCATGCATCACGATTTAATTCAGTTAACTATCACTTCGGATAATTCTTGTTTTGCTAAATTATTCTCAAATTGTTAACCCTCTTAGCGCCAAAGTTGCAAAATTGCGACAAGACGTCATACTTAGGGGTGCGGGTAAGCTGTGAGATTTGTGAGAGAAAATCGCCAAATGCCTAATAAAAGTTGTACCGTGAGGATGTGTTGCAATTGTTATTCGCCGATTCTGACTCTGAAGGGGAATATTTGCCTTTTGGAAATGACGATCGGTCGTCTAATAATCGTGCTTCTCCCGATACATCTTTGCAGCACAATGGTGCCGCCTTGCAAGGCGCGAGTGTTCACGAAACACAAACAAGTGATCATTTCGACCCTTTGCCCAACGGGGATGGGGGTGGCAGGGCAATATCTATTATTTCCTGAATATTACTGATGAACTGATCAAAAAGTAGGCTACTGTTCACATGCGTCCCCCACACTGGCCACACGTATGGAAAGTGGCCCACAAGCCTGTGGCCAATACAAGGCAGTTCCCATATGGACTAGCCGTTAGGATTCCTGGTTTTCACCCAGGCGGCCTGGGTTCGACTCCCGGTATGGGAAGGTGGGCTCCTTTTTGATTCCCTCCTCAAAAAGTCAGCACATCTTCCTGCACCAGAAGTGATTTTTGGCCAGCAGTAGAACCTGCAGAAGATTTTTATTAATCTTTTTTTTTTCTTTACAATAACAAGACTTGGGGGCCCCTTCTCTCTAGGGAGGAATCGAATTGTATGCATAAAGAAAACTGTATGGAATATATACCCCACGCCTTAAAGTCAAAACTGTATAAAAAGAGAGAGTGTGATTCCTCAGAGCAGCGGCTGACGACACTACAAATTGGCGCCCGAACAGGGACTGGAAAGGAGCAGCAGAGTGGACGACCACTTTGGGCTGGCTTTTGGCGTAGCAACACAAACGGTGGCCATCTAAAGGTACGCATTTTTGCTTATATAATTAGTTAGTGTTGTTTGCCGGTCTGCCCTTGGTGGTAAGGACACTTAAAATCTGCTCTTCCAGAATTAGAAAAAAACAAGAAAGAGGTTTTTATTCCAGAAGAAATAACTGCATGCACAGATTTGGTTTACTGTTAGGAAGGCCTTGATAGGTGACCTAAATTGAAACTGGATGGTGTAGGTAGAAATACATTGCATGCAATGGTCTGTGTTTATTGTAGTCGGGACCTAAAAGGACAGCAACAATGAAGCAGATATAGTAAAGGAAAGCGCACAAGTCCTACGGATACCGCTTTGAGAAAGAAAAAGGTGTAAGGAGGCTCAAAGGGCTGCACGGGTAGGCAAAAATCCCTGCTGGGCGCTGATTTTTTTACTGAATTGAGGGAGATTAATCAGTAAAAGAGCGAGAGCACTGCAGGTCACTCGAGGAAGAGTGTAGTGTTTTGTTGTATGAGACTGAAACTGTGTCTGTGTCCGTATGAATGTCTCCGAGAGGGATGAATGAGTGATTAGCCCTGTATGAATAAAGGGACAAAAAATGAATGAATTAGCCCTATAAAAAAAGGGAAAAAGAATGAAAGAATGAGCCCTGTCTGAATAAAGGGACTAGAAGGAGTGAATGTGTTTAGGAAAATAGTATCAATAAAAATTGAATCAAGATCTTTTATAGGTTTTTACATTTTGGATGTCTGTGTGAAAAGAAGGAGAACATTTTCTGATATCAGTGCAGTAGAAGTGAGATCAAGGCACTAAGTTAAATAAGTATATTAAAAAATAATTATAAGTGCGGACAAAATAATAAAGAGAAGTAA
>NW_015641062.1:9476-11457 GCF_001515625.1 Sinocyclocheilus rhinocerous
TGCAACAGGACCAATGATAATCAAATATCGTAGCGATACAGATTATGATATTCAAGGTGATGAAGACATTAGTCAAAATGATTCATTATGGGAAACAGCCCAAAATAATGAGTGGTATAGATGGGCAGCCTTTACTGCTAGAGGGACAGGAAAAGAAAATTGCTTGCTGTGCTCCAAATCTCCGTTAAACAAAGTGATAGCCATACCAAATCCATATGACTACCAAAAATGTGCCGAATTTGGGAGAAACTTTTGTCATTTAACAGATTTTACCAGACCATATTGTATTGCTGAATGTCTAGGATTTTTGGGAAATCCTAAATTAACAGATTATTTTTATAGACCACTCTGGGGATCTTGGTGTCAGTATTCAGATGTCAGCCAAAATATAAAAATTGAAAAACAGAAAGTAGAGATTCCGAAATGGTATAGCATAGATTATAAAAAGGAATATGAGTGTTTCCATAAACCAAAAGGAACACAAGATGTGGGCAAGTTTAAAGGGAAATGTGCTATTATTTGGTATATAGATAAGAAAAATTCTTGGAAATCAGGACTTCCTTCTAGAGCTCCAGGACTTTTAGCACTCGGAACAAATAAAGGAAGTAAAATAGCACCTGAAAAATCAAACTATTGCTTTACCTCCTATAGAAATTTATGAAGACCAATAAATAATAGGGGGAAGTCGTGGCCTAATGGTTAGAGAGTCGGACTCGTAACCCAAAGGTTGCGGGTTCGAGTCTCGTACCGGCAGGGATTGTAGGTGGGGGGGGGGAATGTACAGCGCTCTCTCCCACCTTCAGTACCACGACTGAGGAGCCCTTGAGCGGTGTATGTGTGTGTGTTCACTGCTGTGTGTGTGCACTTTGGAAGGGATAAATGCAGAGCACTAATTCCAAGTATGGGTCACCATCCTTGGCCACATGTCACGTCACTTTTTTTTTCACATTTTTTAAATAATAATAGCAGATTTCTTTTGGATCTGTGGAGGTGAGATATTATTGCCTTCTTTACCAGTTGGATGGAAAGGTACATGCATAAGAGTACGATTACTTCAAGAAATTGACATAGCTCAATGGGGAACAGAACAAAGCACAAACAAGGAAGACAACAGAATTAGAAGAGGTTACGAGCCAGACCCCAATGTATATTTAGACTAAATTGGACAACCGAGAGGAATTCCCAAAAAATTCAAGGCAAGAGATGAAATAAAAGCAGGTTTTGAGTCAATATTTGTTTGGATCACACCAAACAAAAATACAGAGTGGATTAATTACATTTATTATAATCAACAAAGATTCATTAATTATACTGATGATGTGTTATCCTTATTAGGAGACCAAGTGCATGCAACAAGTAGAATGACATGGCAAAACAGACAGGCTCTTAATTGACTCTTGGCAGACAAGGGCGGAGTTTGTGTTATGTTTGGAGATCAATGTTGTACCTTTATACCAAATAATACTGCCCCTGGGGGAGCTTTTAGTGAAGTTATGACAAAAATTAAAAAATTAAGAGCTGAAGTTACAGCAAATGCCGGAAGAGACGAACGAATGTGGGATTGGATTGATCTGAAATTTGGAGCATGGGAAGTATGGTTTGCTAAACTGGGAATGTTTTTAGGAGTTGACATATTAGTAGGAGGAATATTATTTTGCTGTATATTACCTATATTAAGAACATTAATCGTCAACGCTACTGTTAAGCAAATGGAAATGATAAAAGTCCCAAATAATCAACAAATAATTACAGAAAGGAACCTGGATGAATATTATGAAGGATGGCTAAACTTAAATGAGCAAACTTTGGATGATAGTTCTAGTGACTCTAATGAGGACGAAGAAGAAGTGTAAAGATGAACAATACCCTGGGTATAAGTGCTAGCCTATCTTCTGCCCAAGGGTGGCCCTCTAGGATGCGCAAAATATCTGGGCTGAAGATCAACTATTCTAATCTTGTGATATTCTATGTGTGATGTTTT
>NW_015641062.1:12106-13597 GCF_001515625.1 Sinocyclocheilus rhinocerous
TAATCATAGAAGCCTGGGTGTAGAACAGCCTGCAAAGCTGAAATATACAGACCCTCAGAGAAGAAACAGCTGGAAAAATACCAGTGTTTTTTTTTTTCTTTACCATAACAAGACTTGGGGACCCCTTCTCTCTAGGGAGAAATCAAATTGTATGCATAAGGAAAACTGTATGGAATACATACCCCACGCCTTAAAGTCAAAACTGTATAAAAAGAGAGGCAGAAAAACATTCTGGAGATTTTCTCTGCAGAGAACTTCTCGGCTTTGTTCAGTTTGAAATAAAGTCTAACTTCTGGAAACAAAACCCCAAGACTGAGTGATTCCTCAGAGCAGCGGATGACAACACTACAAACCCTGATAGGTTGAGGTTCTGAGTAACACTCCATGCCTTCGATAGCTCAGCTGATAGAGTGCTGGACTGTAGGTAGGGGTGTTGGTAATCCTTAGGTCGCTGGTTTGACTCCGGCTCGAAGAAGGTCTACTTTCAAGTGCACACCTTTTTTTTTTTTTGGCTGGGTTTCTCGCAGCAAGCAGAGATTCAATTTGACAGTCCACCGTTGGAAGGCAAAAGACCATTCCCCGACCGGGAATCGAACCCGGGCCACGGCGGTGAGAGCGTCGAATCCTAACCACTAGACCACCAGGGAAGAGCTGGGGTGCTGGTGAGCTGGTGGGCTTGTGGGCTGCACTCCTGATAACAGCATGAGAGTAAGCAGACTCCTCGCTGGATCACCCTTTGTTTACTTTTCTCAGGCTGTATTTGTAGTAGTTTTTTTTTTTCCGAAAAGTCCAGAAGAACAGGCAAATCTCCAAGCACGCGTGTTTTATTCCACAAAAGCCGTATGTTACACACCCGTTCCAATGTCTATGGGAGACGCGTACATGCTTCGTGATTGCCATTCGTCCCACAAGCACTCTGACAAGCTCAGCGATTAACATGGAAATAAACTCCACACTGGCAGTCATTTGATTCTTGAATGAACAACTTCATCGCTACTCTGTAACTGCTTCACTACTTTTGAAGGGTGTAATGCCATGTGGTTTTGATGTCATGGGCTTGCCATTTTGTAGCCTTATTCCTAACTGCCACCTGGACATTGAGAATAAGTTGTTAACTAAATGAAACTGAACGAGCGAATAATCATCAACTTATCCGATTAAAAAAATTGTCTCTTTTTCATTGTTAATCTCAAAATTTGTCATTTTTGTAACTTGACACACCTACTATAGGCTGTTTTTCCTCTAGATGACGGTTACCATGCGTGTTTTCAAATGTATGACGTGAGTATTTTCACCTGGGCAAGACTTTAATTACCAGTTTGAGGAATCTATTCAGCAATCACAGGAATCTGCCATAAAATCTGAACCCCTTGGGCGAGTCAAACAACAGATCCCTTAAATGCATGCAACACGATTTAATTAAGTCACACACCAAATGCCATAGGCCAGTCCAAAACCCTGCCCCCACACTGGCCACACGTATGGAAAGTG
>NW_015641062.1:14541-42028 GCF_001515625.1 Sinocyclocheilus rhinocerous
TCCAGAAGAAAAGACAAATCACCAAGCACACATCTTTTATTCCACAAAAGGCGTATGTTGCACACCCGTTCTAATGTCTACGGGAGATGCGCACATGCTTCGTGATTGCCAATCGACACAATCACTCCGACAAGCTCGGCGATTAACGTGGAAATAAGCTCCAGACTGGCAGTCATTTGATTCTTGAATGAGCAACTACATGGCTACTTTGTAACTGCTTCACTACTTTGCAGGGTGTAATGCCATGTGGTTTTGATGTCATGGGCTTGCCATTTTGTAGCCTTATACCTAACTGCCACCTGGACATTGAGAATAAGTTGTTAACTAAATGAAACTGAACGAGCGAATAATCAGCAATTTATCTGATTAAAAATTTGTCTCGCTTTCATTGTTAATCTCACAAATTGTCATTTTTGTACCTTGACACACCGACTATAGGCTGTTTTTCCTCTAGATAACGGTTACCATGCGTGTTTTCAAATGCATGAAGTGGGAATTTTCTCCTGGACAAGAATTTATTTACCAGTTTGAGGTATCTATTCAGCAATCACAGGAATCTGCCATAAAATCTGAACCCCTTGGGCGAGTCAAACAACAGATCCCTTAAATGCATGCAACACGATTTAATTAAGTCACACACCAAATGCCATAGGCCAGTCCAAAACCCTGCCCCCACACTGGCCACATGTATGGAAAGTGGACCACAAGCCTGTGGCCCGTTCAAGGCAGTTCCCATATGGTCTAGCATTTAGGATTCCAGGTTTTCACCCAGGCGGCCAGGATTTGACTCCCGGTATGGGGAAGTGGGCTCCTTTTCGCTTCCCTCCTCAAAAAGCCAGCACGTCTTCCTGCACCAGTAGTGATTTTTGGCCAGCAGTAGAGCTACAGAACCCTGATAGGTTGAGGTTCTGACTAGCACCACATACCTTAGATAGCTCAGCTGGTAGAGCGGAGGACTGTAGGTAGGAGTGTTGGTGTCCTTAGGTAGCTGGTTTCGACTCCGGCTTGAAGGAGGTCTATTTTCAAGTGCACACCTTTTTTTTTTTTGGCTGGGTTTCTCGCAGCAGCAAGCAGAGCTTCACTTCACAGTCCATTGTTGGAAGGCAAAAGAGCACTCCCTGACCGGGAATCGAATCCCGGTGAGAGCGCCGAATCCTAACCACTGGACTACTAAGAGGGAAGGGCTGGGGAGCTGGTGAGCTGGTGGGCTTGTGGGCTGCACTCCTGATAACAGCATGAGAATAAGCAGACAGCAATTCTGGCCTCTGTCATTTCAAAAACCAACAAGTCTGGTGCAATCGAGAGACACTTTTGTCTGTGTTTTTGTAATAGTTTTTTTTGTTTCCGAAAAGTCCAGAAGAAAAGGCAAATCTCCAAGCACGCATCTTTTATTCCACAAAAGCCATATGTTGCACACCCGTTCCAATGTCTATGGCACATACTTCGTGATTGCCATTCGTCCCACAAGCACTCCGACAAGCTCGGCGATTAACATGGAAATTTGGCGGTGAGAGAGCCGAATCCTAACCACTAGACCACCAGGGAAGGGCTGGTGAGCTGGTGGGCTGGTGGGCTGCACTCCTAATAACAGCATTAGAATAAGCAGACAGCAATTCTGGCCTCTGTCATGTCGAAAACCAACAAGTCTGGTGCAATCTAGAGACACTTTTGTCGGTAGGCCAGTGACGCAATGGATAACGTGTCTAACTACAAATCAGAAGATTTTAGGTTCGTCTCCTGGCTGCCTCGCTTTGTGTTTACTTTTCTCAGGCTGTTTTTGTAGATTTTTTTTTCGAAAAGTCCAGAAGAAAAGGCAAATCTCCAAGCATGTGTCTTTTATTCCACAAAAGCCGTATGTTGCACAACCGTTCCAATGTCTATGGGAGACACGCACATGCTTCGTGATCGCCATTCATCCGACAAGCAATCCGACAAGCTCGGCGATTAACGTGGAAATAAACTACACTGGCAGTCATTTGATTCTTGAATGAACAACTTCATGGCTACTTTGTTTAATGAACAACTTCATCGCTACTCTGTAACTGCTTCACTACTTTGAAGTGTGTAATGCCATGTGGTTTTGATGTCATGGGCTTGCCATTTTGTAGCCTTATTCCTAACTGCCACCTGGACATTGAGAATAAGTTGTAAACTAAATGAAACTGATCGAGCAAATAATCAGCAACTCATCCGATTAAAAATTTGTCTCACTCTATTCTTTTGAGGTGTTGAGTTTTATTTTGGTTTTAGAAAATAAATGTGATTGCTCTCCTCACAAATCAACTCTTTCTTGTTTTTTTACTGGCATGTCTCTTTGACTAGTGCATCTTTGAGCCTATATTTAATAAGTAAAATAGTACTGTTAAAATCAGAGTACTTTCACTCAAGTTGTTTTGGAATTGGTGACTTGTAACTTGTAATGGAGTAATTTTCACTGTAAGGTATCTGTACTTTTACACAAGTATGGTTTTCAGGTACTCTTTACACCTCTGCCCCTCACTCAAACCGGCATTTCTGGCATCGGAGGCAGGCATGTTAACAAGAGCGCTAAAGACTGCAGACTTTAGCGTCAGTCGCTAGCAGTGTTGGGCAGTAACTAGTTACAATAATAATAATACTTTTTGCAGTAACTAGTAGTGTAACTAATTACTATTAAGACCATCCATAAAACAGCTCGTAACTTAGTTACTTTTGATGCCTCAACCCCTACTGATTTGAATCCAATAATTCCTAGATTTATTTTCATAATTTTCATGACTCGAGCAGGCACATGAAGCCACCAGTGCATCAGGAAAGCTTGGAATATGGAAAAGCTCACATTCAGGGGATGGAAATATTGCCATTACACTGATTTTGTCAGGAGAAAAGCTGATCTGAACACAGATGTTCATTTTAGTTAAAGTTTTAGTTATTTTAGAGCATCAAGATAAACTAAATGAATGGGAATGGGAAATGCTGCCTTGTCAACTAGCTAAAATAAGAGTTTAAGCATTTTATTTCAGTTAACATTTATTTTATTTCAAGTAACGAAAATATATTTTTTGAGTATTTGTAATTTTTTGTTAACTATAATAACCCTGGTGTAAAAAAAATTCTTAATCAGAATCTACTCAGTATTTATCTTTCAATACATAAATATGAAGAAATGTTTACTTATTAAGTACTTTTAACATTTTTAACAATTTTTTTTTTATCTATTTAAAAGTTGATCCATTGCTTTCAGAAAAATATATGAATATTTAGTGAGATTAATGCTTTAATAAAGCAAGAACACCTGGGTTATGAAAATTAAAGAGAATAATTTAGCAGTAGTAGTAGTAGTAGTAGTATACAGAATAATCTTTTCTGGGCTGGCATGTTTTATTCCTGATTAAAATGCAAAAATGTATAAGTGTAAACAAATGTTTTAATAAAGATATGGCATATTTAAATATTTGACGTTATTTGTTAAATATCAAAGTGAATAAAAATTCTGAATGGCTGTTTGAAAGCATGTAAATATTGTCTGACTTCCTTTGACCTCCGTGACAAACAAGCAGGTGCCAGGAGTTGCGCAGCGCTGCTGTGTGTGTGTGTGTAGAGGGGTAATCATGGTAACTGCTGTATTTTTGCTGTTCCTAAAGCACCTCATGCTGTCAGAGAGTGAACTGTATTTTTATACAGCCCTTCTGCTGCTTTGTTCAGATCAATGAGAAAATCTGACCGAACTTTCATGCAGCAAACACGCAGTGCTGTAACTGGTCGATGGAAAATAAGCTCATGTGCGTTCTAAAAATCTAAGCCATTCGGATAATAAGATATGTAGAATTATTCACGTAGTGAATAAGACAACAATACCGTTCATGTTCATTACTGTTGTTACATTCACAGCACGTCCTCAAATCGCTCACACCACGATGCAAACCGCCATTTCAACAATACATTTTCAAAAATCACTTACCCTTATCTGGCTCACTTTCTTTTCTCTTTTCCCACTTCTCTGCAGTCCGCACCAGTTTTATAGTGCCGCCTCTTAATTTTCAAACATTAAAACGCGCGACTGAAACTTTATCAAAGTCATTATTACCGAGCATTAGGCTACGGGCTGAACCCAGGCATTACTTTACTCTGGCATTACATGGCTTGCCCACCCACATCCCTCTCTGATCCCGATATAAATTATATTACAATAATTAAATATCTTATGAACTTATGATTTCATTGATTTCTTTTGATAAAATGCTTAATGAAATATAATCATGTATGGGTAACAGAGAAATTATAGCTACAATTAGCTTCAAGATACACATGACAATCAATACAACACTTTTACTTAAAAGTCAGTCAATCACCATTGAGTGTTTGTAATAACTTCTGATTGCAATCCAATTTAGATTTTGGTCAAATGATGAGGCAGAAATATTGTTAGTAACATTTTAGGAGAATTTTATGGGGAAGATACAAAATTACAACTTCTGTAGGGCGTGAAGGAAAAGTAGTGTAACTAGTAACTAATTACTGTTGCCAGAAAGTAATAAGTAAAGTAATAATAGTAACTAGTAACGAGTAATAAATTACCAATGTAACCCCTCTGGTTCTGTTCTCCTCACTCATTCCGATTAGGATTCGAACCGGCGCTTCATGGGAAGTTGGCACGCTAATAAGGACGCTAAAGATAGCCTCTAGCGTCAGTCACTAGTGCGCCTCTTGAGATCAGGGGAGTGAGGTGAGTTACCTGCTGTCACGGAATACCAGGAGAAAACAAGGTAGATCCAAGTGCAGTAGTTTATTAAGTAACAAATGAACAGAACAGAACAAAAACGTGGCAAAAGGTAATCCAAAACACAGGGAACAGAAAACACGATGTAACCTCAAACAATACTGCAGCCAAGACAGAGTGAGCATGGTATAAATAGTGATGGGATGATGAGTAAATTACTAACAGGTGCAAAGGACTATGGGAAACAGAGTTCAAAACATGTAACAAAGAAACAGGAAGAGCGCCCTCAAGTGGCCAGTCCAGGGCACCACAACCAGACACTGTGACATTACCCCCCCTCTACGGAGCGGATACCAGACGCTCCACCAGAACACACAAAAGTTCAGGAGGGAGGTGGAACTGAGGCGGACCAGGGGGAGGGACGGCGGGCCAGGACCATACAATGGAAGGGGGCCATGGGACAGAGATAGACCAGGCCATGAGCACAGAACCGGCAGGGTGAAAGGCCAAGGCGGGGCAGGCAGGATGAACTAGCAAGGCCCCAACCACACAGGAACCCCAGCAGATAGCCAGGATGGAGCCGGAGGAATGAGCCAGTGAGGCTCCTGCCAAACAGGAACCCAGGCGGGCAACCAGAGCAAAGTCGGAATCCTGCCAAGCAACACTGGTGCGACAGAAAACCCTCTCAGCGACTCAAGGAAAACTGTAAACAAGAGCAGAGAGAGTTTAGTACCAGCCTCGACGGCTGCAACAGGACAGGCCGATTGCTCCGCAATGGTCTCCTTGGCCATGACCGGGCAGAGCAAGTGTTCCACAATGAACTCGGAGGGCTCACAGACTGGAATGAGTTCATAACAGGATGGAGCCGGAGGAATGAGCCAGTGAGGCTCCTGCCAAACAGGAACCCAGGCGGGCAACCAGAGCAAAGTCGGAATCCTGCCAAGCAACACTGGTGCGACAGAAAACCCTCTCAGCGACTCAAGGAAAACTGTAAACAAGAGCAGAGAGAGTTTAGTACCAGCCTCGACGGCTGCAACAGGACAGGCCGATTGCTCTGCAACGGTCCCTGTGAGCTCCCGTACTTGAGTGACTTCCTTAATGTGCTCTGTGGGCTCCTGGACTGGAGCGGGCTCTGGAGTGGACCCTGTGAGCTCTCGGACTAGAGCGGGCTCTGGAGTGGACCCTGTGAGCTCTCGGACTGGAGTGGGCTCTGGAGTGGACCCTGTGAGCTCCCGGACTGGAGCGGGCTCTGGAGTGGACCCTGTGAGCTCCCGGACTGGAGCGGGCTCAGGAGTGGACTCTGTGAGCTCCCGGACTGGAGCGGGCTCTGGAGTGGACCCTGTGAGCTCTCGAACTGGAGCGGGCTCAGGAGTGGACTCTGTGAGCTCCCGGACTGGAGCGGGCTCTGGAGTGGACTCTGTGAGCTCCCGGACTGGAGCGGGCTCTGGAGTGGACTCTGTGAGCTCCCGGACTGGAGCGGGCTCTGGAGTGGACTCTGTGAGCTCCCGGACTGGAGCGGGCTCTGTGAGCTCCCGGACTGGAGCGGGCTCTGGAATGAGCTCTGCGAGCTCCCAGACTGGAGCGGGCTCTGGAATGAGCTCTGTGAGCTCCCGAACTGGAGCGGGCTCTGGAGTGGACTCTGTGAGCTCTCGGACTGGAGCGGGCTCTGGAGTGGGCTCTGTGAGCTCCCGGACTGGAGCGGGCTCTGGAGTGGACTCTGTGAGCTGTTGATGCTTTATTTTTCGTTAGTTTAGCCACTGTATTGAATAAATACTTGGGGTTATGTTTGTTTTCTTCTAAAAGAGAAGAAAAGTAATCAGATCTAGCAGTTTTTAATCCTTTTCTGTAGGATAGGTTAATTTCTCGCCAAGCAATACAAAATACCTCTAGTTTTGTTTTCCTCCAGCTGCGCTCCATTTTCCGGGCTGCTCTCTTTAACATGTAACAAAGAAACAGGAAGAGCGCCCTCAAGTGGCCAGTCCAGGGCACCACAACCAGACACTGTGACACCTGCACAGCGCTTACTAGCTGTGTACAAAAGGACTGGTTGTCTTTAAAGCTGCAGTCCGTAACTCTTTTGTGTTCAAAATTAACAAAATTTATATAATAAGCGAGTACACCATGAATCCATTTTCCAAACCGTGTTTTTGGCTTATCCTGAATCACTACGGTACACCTATAATAAATGTTTATATTCTGACTATTTTAGATTGGTTCGGGTAGGTACCGCTGCGGAGAAGACCAGTACCTGCGTGATTCGTCATAGACGAGTAACCAAAAGTTACGGACTGCAGCTTTAAGTTCTGTATGATTCTGACCAATCAGACTGTTCAGCGTGGCAGCAATGGAGGTGGAGCTAGATCGCAGTTAGAGAGTAGACGCAGCACGTGACAAGACGGATACTTCAGCAGCTTATTATAATTCATTCATTGGTACTTTAAAGACATTGAATTCGAGTTTATACTGGGTTACAGTGTGCGTACATGTGAAGTAAGTAATGTCTGTATTTTCTGCTAATGTTAAGTGATCAGCCGTTATTCTCATGCCGATTAAGTAGTAGCTGATTAGCATAGCACTGCCTGTATTACCTGCTCGATTCGGTACATTTGCAAGTACATCTGTGATACTGTTTGTTGTGAGATGCTTATACGTATATGTTATACAGTGTGTTATTATTACATATCTGTGCTATTATTGTGCGCCACACATTATGTGAAGGTGCTTGTTTGCATGTAACGATCATCCACTTAGCACATGTCCAGGCATGTTAAGCTGCTGTCATGCAGCATTCACGTGCTGATATTCACGTGCTGATATATTGTTAAATATATATATATATATATATTTATATATTTATGTCCTCCTCAACACAGACTTGTTTGCTCATGTTGAGAGACTACGGCAGATGGATGTGATTCCCTACCGCAGTGAAAAGGTAGCGACACGATCCAAACTAGATCAAGAAGCTATCAGACTCATGCAGGAGAAGACTGTGCGAGTGGAAGTAGAAGGTATGATGCAGTATGCCACACCGCTTCTTCGTATGCATAATATGCCACATTTGACTATGCCCAAGGAAGCTGTTCTCCCTCAACTTAGGAGTGTCGAAAGAAGACTGCTTAAGAACCCAGAGCAGGCGTCTGCCTACCAGGCCGAGATCACTAGACTGAAGGAAGCAGGTTATGTGGCCAAGCTGGAACTGAGAGAGGTGGAGAGCTCCGCAGAGTCTTGGTACATCCCCCACCATATGGTGCTGCACAATAACAAGAACTGGGTTGTCTACAACTGCTCCTTTCAGTTTGAAGGCCCCAGGCTTAATGAGTTCCTCCTTCCAGGACCCACGCTAGGGCCATCACTACTAGCAGTCATGCTCCACTTTCGAGAGCACCCTGTTGCCATAAGCAGCGATATTCTCTGTATGTTTCACCAGGTGATGCTGCTCCCCGGTGACATGCCCTTGCTCCGATTCCTGTGGCAAGACTTGATGCCTGAGCGACCCCCCCAACGTGTACCAGTGGCAGGTGCTCCCCTTTGGCACCACGTGCAGTCCTTGCTGTGCCACGTATGCCCTGCAGAGACACGTCATAGATCACAGTCAGCCGGGAGACCAATTCAGAGAGGTAATTGAAAGATGATTTTACGTCGACAATTGCCTGCACAGTCTTCACTCCTCCCGAGAAGCCAGAGACCTAGTGGATCGACTTTGTGCACTTCTAGCCACTGGAGGCTGCGAGCTTCGACAATGGGCCAGCAATTGTCTGTCTGTGATTACTCACCTCCCCACTGAATCCAGATCCAGTACCTGCAACCTCTGGCTCAGTGAAGACCAACAAGACGTCCACGAGTCTACACTTGGACTGCAGTGGCATTGTCAGTCTGACACTCTGCGGTACAAGCATCGAGCCAAACACTCTTCCCTGGTGATGATGACATTTACAGAGTACTAGCAAGCCAATATGACCCTCTTGGCTATATTATCCCTTACACCACCCGGGATACTGAGTACAGATACTGGTACAGCGCCTGTGGGACAAGAAGCGCGACTGGGACGACCCACAGTTGCCTAAGGAACTGCTTACATCATGGCATGAGTGGGAGAAGGAGCTGAGTGGACTAGAGGAGATATCTCTGCCCAGGTGCTACTCTCTATCACAGAAATATCACCCATCCTGTAGATACAACATTCACGTCTTCTGTGAAACATCGGCGCAGGCGTACAGGTCGGTGGCCTACCTGCGGATAGAGCACAAAGAGGGTCAAATCGAAGTTGCCTTCGTCGCTGCTAGGTCACACGTTGCCCCCCGCAAGCAACAATCCATACCACGCCTAGAGTTATGTGCCGCTCTCAATGGAGCGCAGCTAACCCAGCTCCTGACCACAGAGCTTACAATTCCAACTCGCTCCACTACGCTCTGGTCTGACTCCACCACTGTGCTCACGTGGTTGACATCCAGCTCATGCCAATTTGGGGGAACAAGGGTAGCGGAGATCCAGGAGATGACAGCGTCGGCCATCTGGCGCTACGTCAGATCTTCAGACAACCCAGCAGACGACATCACTCGAGGCAAGCCTCTTCAAGATCTTTCCAAAGGAAGCCGTTGGAGTCAGGGACCAGCATTCCTTAAGCTTCCCCCAGATAATTGGCCTGAACAGCCTCCATTATCGCTTGAATAGAGAAGCTGCAAACTGAGACCTTCATCCTTCTTTGGGTTAGTGACCACCACTACACCCTCAGTTAAGCTGCAGAACTACAACACGCTGGCAGAGTGCCTGAATGAACAGGAGCTTCACGGGGCGGCCTACACCTCCAGTGCTGACCTCCAAAGGAACATTCAACGTGTAGTCCTCTGTCAAGCTCAAGCCGAGTCCTTTCCCGACGAGCTGAGACTTCTGAAGTCTGGAAAACAAGTATAGTCTATAAGCAGACTGGTCACACTCTCCCCGGAGCTTGACGCTGCTACTGGTCTGATTCGAGTAGGAGGCCGTCTACACCACTGTGAGGTACTGGAAGTGGATGCTGTACATCCAGCTGTCCTCAACCCTTGACATCCAATCACAGCGTTAATCATAAAGGACTATGATGAGAGGCTGCATCATCCCGGTACAGAGCGGTTGTTTGCAGAAATCAGAAGGACGTACTGAATACTAAGAGGTTGTGAAGCTGTCCGTCGTCACCTGTGCCAGTGTTAAGACTGTAAGAAATGGAGAGGCCGACCAGAAGTCCCTCTCATGGCTAACCTGCCCCTCACCAGACAGAGATACTTCCGTCCGGCTTTCTACTCGAACGGCATGGACTGCTTCAGCCCCTTCCTCATTAAGATCGGCCGACGTAATGAGAAGAGGTGGGGCATAATCTTTAAGTGTATGACCACAAGGGCAACCCATCTTAATCTTCACACCAGTATTGAGGAGAACGCGAACTGAATGATTCCTTCACGGTCCTCCAAGAAGAGCTACAGAGCCACCTTGCCAATCTGCAGATCAAGTTCATCGACAACCCGCCCGGTGCCCCTCACTTTGGCGGTTGCTGGGTGAGAGAGATCCACTCGATCAAGGCAGCCCTCAGAGTGACTATCGGAGCCCAGACTGTTACTGAGGAAGTGTTGAGGACAGTGCTGATTGAGGTGGAAGGTATCCTCAACTCCAAGCCTCTTGGGTATACTTCTACGGACGTTGCTGATCTTGACCCGATCACCCCATACTGCTTCCTAATTGGCCGTCAAGATGCGTCACTACCTCAAGTCATCTAACAGGAGTCAGAAATCCAGAGGCGGCGACGCTGGCGCCACAGCCAACTGCTCGTGGAGCACTTCTGGAGACATTTTCTGAAGTACTACTTACCAGATCTCCAAGCCCGCCAGAAGTGGAAGACGGAGAAGAAAACATTGAAAATTGGAGATGTAGTCATGATCGTTGACCTTGTTCACTGAGATGGTCCTCACTGTAGAACACATGATCCAGGGGGCGTGGTTGGATCCAGATCCAACTCCTCCCACCTTACATATATCTAAACCTACCCATAGCCACCCCCTGATTCCTAAACCCACCCATTTCCACCCCTAAACCTACCCATCTCCCAGAGCTCCACCTCTAAACTTACCAATCTCCACCCCCTAGATGTGGATCCAACCATGCCCCCTGGATCTTGTGTTCTGCAGTGGGGCTACTGCGTTGACCCCCAACTTCCTCGGCTGTGTCCTTCGAAGGACGCTCCGCAGTCTAGCCTTCACAGGATATCCTAATTGCGCCACCAGGTGTTCCCGATTGCCGCCACAGTCGCTTAGCAACGGTGCGAGAAAAGAGCTGCCATAGATGTTATTTGTTAATGAAAATGAAAATAAATGGAACATGAACTGTTAGTTTTTGACTTTTAATTACCGAATTACACTTTAAGCTGATTGAGGTGGAAGGTATCCTCAACTCCAAGCCTCTTGGGTATACTTCTACGGACGTTGCTGATCTTGACCCGATCACCCCATACTGCTTCCTAATTGGCCGTCAAGATGCGTCACTACCTCAAGTCATCTAACAGGAGTCAGAAATCCAGAGGCGGCGACGCTGGCGCCACAGCCAACTGCTCGTGGAGCACTTCTGGAGACATTTTCTGAAGTACTACTTACCAGATCTCCAAGCCCGCCAGAAGTGGAAGACGGAGAAGAAAACATTGAAAATTGGAGATGTAGTCATGATCGTTGACCTTGTTCACTGAGATGGTCCTCACTGTAGAACACATGATCCAGGGGGCGTGGTTGGATCCAGATCCAACTCCTCCCACCTTACATATATCTAAACCTACCCATAGCCACCCCCTGATTCCTAAACCCACCCATTTCCACCCCTAAACCTACCCATCTCCCAGAGCTCCACCTCTAAACTTACCAATCTCCACCCCCTAGATGTGGATCCAACCATGCCCCCTGGATCTTGTGTTCTGCAGTGGGGCTACTGCGTTGACCCCCAACTTCCTCGGCTGTGTCCTTCGAAGGACGCTCCGCAGTCTAGCCTTCACAGGATATCCTAATTGCGCCACCAGGTGTTCCCGATTGCCGCCACAGTCGCTTAGCAACGGTGCGAGAAAAGAGCTGCCATAGATGTTATTTGTTAATGAAAATGAAAATAAATGGAACATGAACTGTTAGTTTTTGACTTTTAATTACCGAATTACACTTTAAATGTAATTATTGGGGTTCGACTTACTTGAATATTGTAATATGAAAAAACCCCCACAAAATATAAAGCGGTTAAATGTTGACTTATATCTTAGCAAAATGCGATTTTATGTAGTTTATTCTATTATTCATTATTATGTATATAAATGGACCATGGTGAACATATTTAAACAGGTTTTCAACCCTGTTTAGTTTTATGCAGCTGAATATAGTAGTCCACTTACAAACATTACTGTCACTCATCAACAGCAGCTGTCACAGTTGCTAGGCAACAAGAACAGTCCTCCGCAGGCTAGACCAGTCCGAGTCCTTCGAAAGCAGCCTTTGATATCAGACGCAGCTGTAGTTAGCAAATATTTGTTAATATTCTAGCAATAAACTTTGTTCGTTTCATTTGCAAAATGACAAAGTGGTGGAGTGTAAAGAAATACATTCCTTAAGTATTCACATACAAATGAGAAGTACTGAGTTTTTTTATTTTCCTCACAGGACAGCAACACTACAAAAACATGATCTTTCACAATATGATGCACTGTTGTACATTAAACTGCCCAACAGTAAAGTATTTTAAATGTAACAACCTTGAACTCAGAAGTAAAATGCAACATACACAGTAGTGCAGCAGTATTAATGCAAGACCATCCTATATAAAAAGTTTATTTGTCTTCTGCAGAATATATACCTTTACTTTTACTCTTCATACCTTACAGAATGCAAAATAATACTTTTATTTAAGGTTTTAAATGCATGCAGTTTTTCCTCAATGCACTATTAGTAATTACTGAAAGTACTTTACTAAAGTAACTCAATATTTCTTCCACCAATTACTTTGTCATAGCTCTACACAATTTCCCTAAATCAGACCAGACCCCTGTACTGCAGGATAAATCTGAACGTCCCAGTGCTGGACAGTGGAAATAGGCACTCAAACACTCTGGAGACCAGATGATGTCCCACTGGCACAGGCCGTACCAGGGTCTCTATTGTGGCAGCCCATCCAGGTCCAGCAGCTCCACTGGTTCTCCCTGCTCAACTGAATGAAAGTTTACATGAAAATATTTGTTTTTTTCCAATCTGTTTTATGTATTGTTAATTAAATGTTTATGTTGTTTTTCTGATGTTGAATTTAAGTTATTTTATAATTAGTTGTAAAAAGTACTTTTAGTATAGAACAGGGGTGCCCAAACTTGGTCCTGGAGGCCCGGTGTCCTGCAGAGTTTAGCTCCAACTTGCCTCAACACACCTGCTGGTAAGTTTCTAGTATGCCTATAAGAGCTTGATTAGCTGGTTCAGGTGTGTTTAATTGGGGTTGGAGCTAAACTCTGCAGGACACCGGCCCTCTAGGACCGAGTTTGGGCACCCCTGCTATAGAACAATCTATTTTCATTTACAAATGTTATTTAGAGGCAAAAAAAATGTATAGAACCATTTCTGTCATTTACAAGTTTTTACATTACATAACTTGCGTTGCACAAATAAACAATTTCCAGAACTATTCTTGTATTTTTTTTACAAGTTTCAACTTATAATACAAAAATAAAACAATATACAGAAGTTACTTTGCTTCATTTACAAATAACTTAAATTACAAAAGTAATGTAGCCTACAGAACAACTTAATTTATTTCATTTTTAAGCTTCCCAGCAGCCCCATTTTCTCCAAAACTGAAAAAAAGTCTCATGAAAAATATTAAGACCGGGCTGCAATCCTAAGTTTATTTTATTTTATTTTTGTAGTGCTGTCATGCAAGATATGTCCACAAATGTTTTAAGCAAACTTGATGATTCAGAAATATTTAGCCCTCAATTTAATAAATGCAACAACTTTTGCCTCAGACCACCTAACAAATGAATCTGTTCAGTGGTATTGTTAAAATTCAAATTTTTTTAAAGAAAGATCCCTGACTTTTAAAACTTGTTTTGTTAGCTATTTAAGTAAATTAAAACACAATACTTACATTGAAAAGTGTATTTGTCGGCTGCCACAGAACTATCACCCACTATTTTGTTTGAATAAAAATCCCGTTGTCACCGGCGCGCTATGAATTCTGGGATAGGGTAGGCCGCGAAGGATCCATCTGTTGTATCCTTCATTTGCCTGCAAAACGGAGGGCGCATTTGAAGTCGCTTTCGAATTGCGGCAGCCTTCGTTGCGCCGCGGTGACGCAATCACCCTTCGAATGCGGCCTTCGTAGGACACAGCCTTTGAATTGGGACGCAGCTACTGTAAGCTATAGCCTACCTAACTCAGTTATTATTTTCTTTATGTTAATATTTAAAATTATTTAAATTACTACCAACATCTTACAACTAATTTAACAATTTAATTAACTAAACATTTAATAATTTTGTTATTTATTATAAATTTCTTTGCAATTTACCGGCAGGCCCGATTTCTATTTGAACACAAACTCAGGTGTTTGGAGCAGTAGGCTAAATCAATCCTAGCACCTCTGATTGGCATTGCATTAGAAATAAACAAGAGGTATGTCTGTGACTGAGTAGGTACATTGCTCAGTGCTGCAAAACATATATATACTTAGTTGTTTGTGATGGGGGTAAATTAAACTCGAAACTAAAAATTGTCCGCACACTGATTAGACTGCTCCCAAAGAATTTATTGGTACTGGTACAATGTTCCGACCATCAGGGCTGTGTTCAGCCCCGACAGAAACGGTGCAAAACGGGTTTTAAACGGAAACGGTGGTGCGTTGAACACCCTGTTCTGATGACGCAAGAGTTTCAACTATGGCAGCTGAGAAGGCCATTCTTTGTGTTCTTTTTGAAGAATTTTCGGAGCCTGATGAAGTCAGGCACAAACAAAAATGGTAGAAGATAAGTCTTTATAGATAACAGGAGTGTATTCCAGAAAGTGGGTTTTGTTGGAAACTCTGTGTTTTCTGTTCCAATAAAAGACTAAAATAAACCTCTTGGTAAGTTACCATAGTAACTTACTCTGTGAACCTAACCTGGTCGGGAGCAGGTTTTCTTTGGTAAACCCAGAGTTTCTTTCGGTCTCCTCCCCCCTTTTAAAGCTTAAGCAATGTTTAAATACCTCATTCATTCATTCATTCATGCTGCAAAAATGCTTTTATTGCTGAGATGTTTGCCTTATTTCAAGTACAAATATCTAAAAATTCTTAAATGATGATGCAATTTCTATATAAAAAAAGAAAATATTTGTCTTGTTTCCTGGGGGAAATTAAATTGTCTGCCAGTGGGGTGAGAAAAATAATCTTAATGCAAATGGAAACAAGATTATTTTTCTCACCACATCACTTTAATTGTCATCATGCAGACACTGTAAATGTAAGAAAGGCCACCCCTTGAAAGTGAACTTTTCCGAACCCTCCCGCCTGTGTTCATGATTTGGACTGTTCCAAAACTTTCCACGGAGTGGAAACCAAGACAGTATTGAGGCTGGATGTGTTAATAGTCAATAGTTAATAAGTTTAATTAGTTAGAAGTGTCCCGTTTAAGGATTGTGTAGATATATGTGTGCATGCAACTAATTGTAAGTACATTACCTAATTTATTGTATGATAAGTTCACGAGAGAGATTAATGACCGCTACAGCGGCATTCCGCCTAAATGTTTACATTGTTAATTATATTTGCTCATTATCTTGTGGACAAAATGTTATAATTCTCCTCTGTAATTTGTTTGATTTCACATTGAGCAGCATTAACTACACAGAGCCGTTGTTCACTGACGAGCTGCACAAAACCACGTTCATATTCGCGCGATTTTTTGCGCAGCTCGTCAGTGAACAACGGCTCTGTGTAGTTAATGCTGC
Source organism: Sinocyclocheilus rhinocerous (assembly GCF_001515625.1). NCBI lineage: Eukaryota > Metazoa > Chordata > Actinopteri > Cypriniformes > Cyprinidae > Sinocyclocheilus > Sinocyclocheilus rhinocerous. Next base: position 30,205 of record NW_015641062.1, read on the forward strand.
TCCATGTGAAAGCCCGCACGTGATGGAGATTTACCGCTGATTACAGAACCGGCTTTCTGACAAGATGCGCATTAAATATCGCATGCGATTTATCGTGCAGCCCTAGTATTTAATGTTATATTGCATATTAGGCTATAATGCGTAGACTTGAAACACATCTCAGGGAACATGTTCGGGCTTGTTCACCTGACGAGTTAGGCACGTGAGCTAGACACAGTGCAGTAGTGTGGTCATTTTATAGAACTTCCATTCATATTTGTATCTATATTATATTTATATAGTTTACTTCATGTTATGTTATCTGATATATAATTTACAAGGCTGTTACTTATGAGTATTCAAGTACTGCTATAAAGATCTGTTAATGTATATTTATTAATTTATTTATATTTGTATACTTTTTTATATTTACAAAATCACACATCTTTGCACAATAAATCACCCTGAAGTACATTCCTGGTGTGAGACCTAATGTACTGACCGGACATCCTGTAGCCGTTCAGTGAATCCGAAACAAGAGTTAGACAAGAGTAGTCAGCAGTTTTTCATGGTCCTTCGAGCCAGATGTGTGGATTACTACAGACATGTCTCTCACCTAGAAAGAGAAGCCCCTTCTGTGCGACCAAGGAGACGAGTTAACCCTCCAGCCTACTAGAAGACTTTGAGCTCAGTGGACCTGGGTCTCATCGACAACAATCAAGGTTGCTTACCTGCCAAGGAGTACTGGAGGATGAACCAGCAAGTACTACAGGTCATTCCAGATCCACTTCACCAGTGAGCCAAGCATCAGAACATTCCGAATGGATACTGACCGACCAATGGGACAGCACTTCTGAGAAGCTGAGAGAGGAGAATGCTGCATTGCAAAGGCAAGTAAAACAGCAGCTGCCAGAGCTTACAGCCATGTTAGAGGAGATGAAGAGGGAGAATGCAGCCTTGCAACGACAATCCAGCCAGCTCCTTGAGATCATTTCAGCATTCCAAGAGATGCGTCAACAGAATGCTACACTTTGGCATGAGATTCAAAGCTTGAAATCGAAGCGGAGATCTCCACCTGAGTCAGTCACTCCACCAATGCCATCACCACAGTCCCACTCTCCAGCAGTCAACCTTCAGACTCTACAGTCATACCGCCCAATACCAGCTCCACGCTCCAGGTTGCCACCAACTGCCACTAAGAGACCGCCACACCCAGCTGTTCCAGAGGAAAGCTCAGAGCTGACCGAAAATCTGAGAAACATGAACATTTCTTCCTCCCCTCATGAGAAACCCTCCTTTGCAGTACATTATAGTGACTCAGCTCAGTTCAGGTATCCCAACTCTTCCCCATATTCCCAGCCACCTCAGCTGCCTGAGTCTGTGGTCCCATCACAGGAAAGGAGGAGGCCAGCCCACGCAGAATACAACTCAGATAATCTTTTACCTTCATTTACCCAGGATAAATCTTACAGAGGTCCAGCCCCTACCGTCCCCTGCCTGATGTCCGCTGACCCTAGGGAGTTTTCAAGACTGAGAATTGCTTTAGAGAACATCCTGACTGATGATGCCACAGAACTTTTCAAATTTCAAATCCTCACAGACCATCTGAAACTGGAGGAGGCCCTCCTGGTGGCAGACTCTTACAGTAATTCCAGATTTCCCTTCACCAACACCATGAAAGCTCTGGATTAGATGTATGGTCAACCCCACCAATTAGCCCTGCAACGAATCGCTGAGCTGATGGATGGAGCTAGTATACGCAGTGGAGATGTAAGGGCCTTCAGGATGTTCGGACTGCAGGTGTGCTCGCTTGTCAGTATGTTGCAGCAACTGGGCCACAAAGGTACTGTAGAGCTGGAATGTGGATCACATGTGTCTCGACACCTGAGTAAACTGCCACATGACCTCAGATCGAGTTTCAAGTGGTACACCCACCCTTTGCAAGTCTCTATTCCCACCTTGCTGGACTTCGCTGATTGGCTGGAATATGAGCTTCAAGTACAGGAAGACAATAGCCAGTATGCTTGTTATCCAAGGCAGGAATATTCAGTTCGTGTCAGAGAGGTGAGAAGAGAGTCTAAGCAGCCTCGCAGACCGACCACCATTCTACTTGGTACTGACAAGTCACATTCCACATCAATGTCGTCAGCCACGTCTAAACCAGCTTCAGTCAGAGAAGAGAAGGTGAGAGCTTATTGTCCATACTGTGACAATAATAAACATTATCTGAATGGCTGTGACAACTTCAAGCTTTTCAGCAAAGACCTGAAGATAGACTGGATAAAGACAAAGAACCACTGCTGGCGTTGTGGTCGTAGACATCAAGCAGCTAACTGCACACTAAAGACTCTCTGCCCAATCTGCAACAAGGAGCACCTTTTGGTACTGCATGATGTCAATGAACAGGCCAAGCCATCTCAGCCAAGTGCAGCTCCTTCCAGTGCAGTTTTATATGTTGACTGCCCAACCTCTGGCAATAAAGTACTGCTCAAAGTGACTATGGTTCTGATCAGGAATGGCAACGTGGCCATGGAGGCCTACGCCGTATTAGATGATGGATCAGAGCGGACCATCATTCTGCATGATGCAGTGCAGAAATTAAGGCCTGTGGGTGAGCCAGAGGACCTTGTACTCTGTACAGTGAGACAGGATACCCAGGTCATTCACGGGGCGGCAGTGACTTTTAATGTGTCCCCAACTGTTAACCACAGCAAAGCTTACAAGATCTGTAACGCTTTCACAGTCAAAGCACTCGGTCTGGCAGAACATACACACCCAAAAAAAAAAAAAGAAGGGCACATGCTCGTGCAGCGACCAGCAGCGTGGTAGTGTTGAATGTGTTGGCGTTTTATGTTGTTTTTATGTGTTTTATGTGTTTAACTTAATAGTACTATGGAGTGGAGATGGACTATTATGCTTGCATTTATTTTATTTTGGTTAACGGACGATTTAAATGCCATTTGGGACGGCTTGCACCCGAATAGGATTTACTACGACAGAGAACTGTTGTTGTCATGGGAGAATCTCTCACCGGTGAATTCTTCTGTGGACTTCTTCTTCCCAGATCTGAGTGCTTTTGCTGATGGAATCAACTCCAAAGCCCACTTCAACGGGTCGAGTCAGCGACCAAGGAAGCAAGGGAGAAGAGGTGGGGTACGTGAAAGATCGAGAAAGAGACCGCTGTCTCGAATACCGCTTCCATCTATTATTTTAGCAAATGCTCGGTCTTTACGTAATAAGATTGAGGAACTTCACGCACATGTTCGTTTTCAACACGAATTCAGAGACAGTTGTTTTGCTTGCAATCTCGGAGACTTGGCTATCGAAATTGGACTCTGATGAAGAGTTTCTAATTAATGGATTTAGTGGCCCATTTCGAACTGACCGTGACTCTGGGATAACTGGCAAGACGCGAGGCGGAGGGGTATGTTTATACGTGAATGAGCGTTGGTGCAAGACTGTTGTTGTGAGAGAGAAATTATGCAAAAAGGACATTTGAGATGCTCACAATATCCCTCCGGCCTCATTATCTGCCTAGAGGGTTTCCCCAAATATTTGTGTCTGTTGTGTATATTCACCCAAAGGCGAATGTGAACTTGGCTATGGAGTACATTGAGAAGAGTTTTATGAAATACCAGTTACTATACCCGGATGCTCCGATTTTTATCATGAGCGATTTTAATAATTGTGTATTGGAAAAATCTGTAAAGAACATGTATGGGTATGTCACATGTCCAACTAGGTATAAAAGGACATTGGACCAATGCTATGGCTCTATTAAGAGAGCATACAAAGCTTCTCTACTACCTCCTTTGAGTTCGTCAGATCATAATTGTATTCATCTTATTCCATGTTATATTACTGAACTGAAGAGGGGAAAAGTTGAAACAAAAACTGTGAAATCTTGGACTGATGATGCTATTGATAGTTTACGAGGATGTTTTGATTGTACCGTATGGAATGTTTTTAAGGATTCATCTGCTGATATTGATGAGCTTAATGATGTGGTTAGTTCCTGGGTAACTTATTGTGTTGACTCTGTCATTCCTGAAAAAGTTGTGAAGATATATCCAAATAGTAAGCCATGGGTGAGCACTAATCTTAAGGGTCTGTTGATTAAGAAAATAACTGCTTTTCAACGAGGGGATTTGCTTGAAGTTAAAAATGTACAGAAATTAATTAGACAAGAAATTAGGAGGGCAAAAATACGTTATAAGGAAAAAGTGGAGATTAAAATAAGGATCAAACTGTATGGGCTCAGTATGGGATAGTCTTAAATTAATGACGGGCCTAAATGATGGATGTAGAAAACGAGTGAAATTAACCAGTTATGAGTTCGATAGTGCCCTTGCTGAGGATTTTAATAAGTTTTATGCTAGATTTGAAGAGCAGAATGGTGGCATAAGGCATGAGTTCTATAACTCCTCTCAAGAAGTTTACCTGTTTTTTTTATGTAGAAAGTGTAGTTAATCTTTTTAAACAATGTAAAATTAAAGTGAGTCCTGGTCCGGATGGAATGTGGTAGGGTCCTGAAACAGAAGAATTGGGTCCAATTTTTACCTATATGTTTAATTGGTCTTTTGAAGTTCAGTATATACCAAAACTTTGGAAACAGTCTATTATTATTCCAGTTGCAAAACATAATTGTCCTAAAGGTTTGACAGATTATAGACCAGTCTCCCTGTCCTCACTTGTAATGAAGGTATTTGAGAAATTAGTAAAAGAGGTATTATTGGAAAAAACTAAACCATTTCTCGACCCGATGCAATTTGCCTACAGGGCAGGGAGAGGTGTGCAGGATGCGACACTGACCTTACTGGACCTGTTGTATAAACATCTGGAGGGTAGTAGTAACCATGCAAGGCTATTATTTGTAGATTTTTCTTCTGCATTCAACACAATCCAACCAAGCTTGTTGGTTCACAAGCTTAGGTCGAGTTTTGGTGTGGATGCAAGAATGGCCGCTTGGTTACTAGATTTCCTTACAAATAGGTCTCAGAGGGTAAGGGTTAATAGCGTTCTGTCAGGCCCTATAACTACATCTATTGGCTCCCCACAGGGGTGTGTACTTTCTCCTCTCCTTTACATCCTATACACAAATGAGTGTCGTAGTCAGCTTGAGAATCGGTACGTTCTTAAGTTTGCTGATGACACAGTTATTGTGAGTTTGTTGGTTGGTGAGGAGAAGGAACACTGGCCTATTGTCGAGTATTTTGCAAATTGGTGTCGAGAGGCAGGTCTACTTTTGAATACTGAGAAAACCAAGGACATGTGCATCGACCTGCGATGAAATCAGGCAGCAGTTCCATGTACTATTGTCGATAATCATTTGATTGAATTGGTCGAAAGTTATAAGTACCTAGGTACTATTATCGATAATAAATTAAATTTTGCAGAGAATACCAATAGATTGTGTAAGATGGGCCAACAAAGACTTTATTGTCTGCGGAAATTAGCTAAATTGAATATTGATAAGACATTGATGACTGCTTTTTATAAGGCATATGTTGAATCAATTTTAACTTTTTCATTGATTTGTTGGTTTGCCTCTTTAAAAGTCAAACAAAAGAATTCTCTATTAAAGGTTGTAAATAACTGCAGAAAAGTACTGGGTGTGAAATTGCCTGGGTTGTCAGATTTGTTTGACATTCAGGTGATAAAGAAAGCGCATCACATCATATCTGACACATCTCACCCTCTTTATGATTCATTTAAGACCCTCCCCTCAGAATTCTTGTATAGGGTCCCTCTAGCTAAGACAAACAGATTTAAATTTTCATTTGTTCCATATGCTATCAAGTTGCTTAATTCAAATAGGAAGAGGTAGTTTTTTGTCCTTTTTTAATGTGCTATTAATGTTGTGCATTTGTCTGTCTTGTATGTGGTGAAATCTATTATGCTGCAGAACAAATTGCCCCTAAGGGGGACAATAAAGTTTTTACAATTACAATTACAGTCAGTGTCCTGCAACGGAAATTCAAGCATCTTGCAGGGTTACCTCTACAACAGCTGGACAAGGTACATCCTGTTCTTCTCATTGGCTCTGATTGCCCCGACCTCCTTACACCCATAGAACCAGTCCGACTGGGGCCCCCTGGTGGGCCAGCAGCAGTAAGAACACATCTGGGATGGACACCGTAGGGTCCAACTGAAGAATTGAGCTGTCATCTTTCCCATGATCAATGCTTATTCACCTCGCTGCGGCCTGTCAATTACCTTTATGCAAATGTGGAGAGACTGTGGCAAATGGATGTTCTACCCTACCAGAATGAAAAGATGATCACCAGGTCACGTCAAGACAAAGAGTCCATTCAGTTTCTGCAAGAAAACTCAGTGAGAGTGGCGATTGATGGTGTCCAGCGATACGCTACTCCACTGCTACGTGTCAAGAACATGCCTCGTCTCTACGCACCTAAGGAAGCTGTCTTACCTCAGTTAAGGGGAATCGAGAAACAGCTGGAAAGAGACCCTGTTCTAGCTGCAGCATACCAAGAGGAGCTGGCCAAGCTAGTACAAGCTGAGTATGTTGTCAAACTTAGTCAGGAGCAAGTGGACAGAACAAAGGAAGCCTGGTACATCCCGCACCACATGGTGCAGCATAATGGGAAGAACAGGGTGGTCTTTAACTGTTCATTCTCATACCAAGGGCACAAACTGAACTAGCTCCTGTTACCTGGTCCAACACTTGGACCATCTCTCCTGGCAGTCCTTCTGCGTTTCCGGGACCATCAGGTACGCCTCTTGCCACAAGATAAACCACTGCTGAGATACATCTGGAGAGACATGCAGAGCGACAGAATCCCGGATGTCTATGAATGGCAGGTACTGTCTTTCGGGACCACTTGCAGTCCGTGTTGTGCCTCGTTTGCTTTACAGAAGCACGTTCTAGATCACAGCCAGCCTGGAGAGGACACACAAGTTTCAGTGAGGAAGTCATTTTATGTGGAAAATTGCCTCCAGAGCTTTGCTTTCCGTGACATGGCCAAGAATCTTGTAGACAAACTCCGTAGCCTTCTAGCATCTGGTGGCTTTGAGCTACGACAGCGGGCTAGCAATGACCCTTCAGTTATCAGCCATCTGCCAGTCGACATTCAGTCTCGGAGTAGCATTCTCTGGCTCAGCGAAGGCAACCAAGAAGCTCAGGAATCAACTCTTGGCCTGCACTGGAATTGCAAATCAGACACACTTTCGTACAAACGAAGCAAATTAGACTTGTCAAGTGCCCACAATGCGAAACATCTACCAGATCCTTGCCAGCCAGTATGATCCCCTTGGCTACATTGTACCCTTCACCACTCGAGCCAAGGTGATAGTGCAGAGGTTGTGGGACAAACAGAGGGAGTGGGATGACCCAAGGCTGCCAGAGGACCTATTAGATTCCTGGAAACATTGGGAGAGTGAATTGGAAGATCTGCAGCATATCAGTTTGCCCAGATGTTACTGCAGCAAAGAATTGGACTGCTCCACTAGTATTAGGCAGCTTCACATTTTTTTGTGATACCTCAGAGAAAGCGTATGGATCTGTGGCTTACTTAAGAACAGAGAAACCTCAAGGTAAAGTGGAGGTGGCCTTTGTAACAGCTAGGTCCCGTGTTGCTCCCAAGAAACAGCAGAGCATTCCTCGTCTTGAGCTGTGTGCCGCACTCACAGGTGCACAGCTTGCTAAAGTCCTGAAGGCAGAGCTAACGTTACCACTCAGTTAGTCTCAGCCTCAGATGTCATGCCCATGGAATGTTGGCTAAACGTCTGATGCATATGGCACACAAAAGTGGAAACCCTTCAGGAGTTTCGAAGTCGTCATCGGATTGGTTAAATTATACAGGATTTCCGAGAGACGTGTGTGTCGCATTCTATAATGTACCACCTGGAAACAAAGATGTCATGACGGCAAACCCCCTCACGAAAGAAGAAAGCCGTCATATTTACAACTGTGACGACGAGCGCTTATCAGTATCAACTAAATGCTGGATTTTCAAAGGTATGTGAAATATTTAAAGTTCACAGCACAGAATCTTTAAAATACATCCGAGAGTTTTACATCCGAGAGTCTGTTATTGTGGCGTCATTTCCACGCCCCGAAACGTGACGCTGAAACGAAACGAACTGTGATTGGTTGTTTGACATGTTGGTCAAGCGGCCTCATAGGCGGGCTTTGGCCAATGAAAGCTGCCATGGATTCCAGACCTTCAGCCGTCAGTCTGAAGGTCTGGCTACACGAGACTACCACTCAGTAGTGTCACACTGTGGTCTGATTCCACCACTGTGCTAAATTTGGCTTTTATCAGATTCCTGTCGCTTTAAGGTGTTCGTGGGGACCAGAGTGGCACAGGACTTGACTGAATCTGACACCTGGCGTTATGTACAGTCATCCGACAACCCAGCAGATGGCATTACAAGAGGAAAGTCTCCCTCTGATCTCAACAAAGACAGCAGATGGAACCAAGGCCCAGCATTCCTCAGACAAAGACCAGACAGCTGGCCAGAGATGCCACCATTAGCCCATGTAAGTCAAGACAGTGAGCTGAAAAGGTCAACCTTCTGTGGACTGTTAACCTCTACTCTGTTACTGCCAGATCCTCATCAATTTTGCACCTTCACAGACTACCTAAATGCTCTTATACAACCATCAGCTGAAAGCTCTCCCTCCATTGCAACTGCAGAAGACTATATAGAAGCTGAGCTCACAGCCCTCCGACAGATCCAGGCAGAATCATTCCCAGACGAGATATTGCACTTGAAATCTGGTAAACCTCTACCAAGCAATATTCAACTGCTTGCCTAGCCTCCGAACTAGATATCAGCACCAATCTCATTCGGGTTGGCGGCCGCCTCTGACAAATCAGTCAACTAGACGAGGATACCATTCACCCCATTGTCCTTGACCCACATCACCCGCTCACCAAACTGATTATCAAAGACTACGATGACCGTTTGCATCACCCTGGACCAGAGAGGGTGTTTGCGGAGCTCAGGAGGAAATACTGGGTATTAAGAGGACGAGCAGCAGTCAAACATCACCAACGCCAATGCGCTGAATGCCAAAAATGGCGGGCTAAACCACATCCCCCCAGGATGGCAGACCTCCCACCTGCCAGGTTGAGAATTCACCAGCCAGTTTTCTATTCAACAGGGATAGATTGCTTTGGTCCCTATCTTATAAAGGTGGGACGGAGAAATGAGAAGCATTGGGAGATCATCTTCAAGTGTATGACCACCCGTGCAGTGCATATTGATCTCCTCGCAAGTATGGACAGTGATGGGGCGTTGGGATGCCTCACTTCCCCAATCGACATACCAGGATTCTGAGCTTCTGAGTCGACGAAGATGGAGGCATTGTCAGCTGCTAGCTGATCACTTTTGGAGGCAATTAATCCGTAACTACCTGCCCAGCCTTCAAACCAGACATAAATGGATGTCAGAAACAGACAACCTACGGATAGGTAAAACTGTTATGATTGTGGATCCACAGCTACCTCGCGCACTTTGGCCTATTGGAAGGATTGTTCAAGTTTTCCCTGGGAAGGATAACAGAGTCAGATCAGCTGAGATCAAAGTGAAGGACAGAACTTACCTAAGGCCAGTGACCAAGATGATCTGCCTACCTCCTTTGCCTGAATGACATTCCAATACTTAGTAAGGCCTTTCTTGTTGTTCAAATTCACCTTGTGAATTTGGGGGCGGCTGTAAGAAAGGCCACCCCTCGAAAGTGAACTCTTCCGAACCCTCCCGCCTGTGTTCGTGATTTGGACTGTTCCAAAACTTTCCACGGAGTGGAAACCAAGACAGTATTGAGGCTGGATGTGTATATGTGTTAATAGTCAATAGTTAATAAGTTTAATTAGTTAGAAGTGCCCCGTTTAAGGATTGTGTAGATATATGTGTGCATGCAACTAATCGTAAGTACATTAACCTAATGTATTGTATGATAAGTTCAGGAGAGAGATTAATGACCGCTACAGCGGCATTCTGCCTAAATGTTTACATTGTTAATTATATTTGCACATTATCTTGTGGACAAAATTTTATAATTCTCCTCTGTAATTTATTTGATAGAGTATTTAATGTTATATTGCATATTAGGCTATAATGCGTAGACTTGAAATGCATCTCAGGGAATATGTTCGGGCTTGTTCACCTGACGAGCTAGACACACAGTGCAAATTTAAATTTACAGAAACACACACACATCTTTGCACAATAAATCACCCTGAAGTACATTCCTGGTGTGAGACCTAATGTTCTGACCGGACATCCTGTAGCCGTTCAATGAATCTGAACCAGAGTTAGACAAGAGTAGTCAGCAGTTTTTCAGTAAATGTGACAAAAAATTGCATATCTTTTTACACGGGCTCCTGTAGATGAGGATGCTACATTAATTCGCGGGGAGTTACATTTTCATCAGGAGAGGATTTAATTTAATTTGATTAAATTATTTATTTTGCCATATCCACATTCATATTTATTTGAACGGTACCACTGATAACATCTTGTTGCGACCTCTAAGTAACCTAATAATTAGAATTTCCTTTAGGATTTCCAGTGTGGTTGGATGCATTTATTACACACATATTCTCACCATTGCACCTTCTGAAAATGAAGCTGATTACTGTATTGAATGGAAGGATGCCAGATGGACGGGTAGTGCAAGATATCTATGCCGTAATCACCACCACAGCTGTTAAATAAACACAAATTATTCACAATTTATTTGGTCATCTTTTGCCATATCCACATTCATATTTATTTGAACGGTACCACTGATAACATCTTGTTGCGACCTCTAAGTAACCTAATAATTAGAATTTCCTTTAGGATTTCCAGTGTGGTTGGATGCATTTATTACACACATATTCTCACCATTGCACCTTCTGAAAATGAAGCTGATTACTGTATTGAATGGAAGGATGCCAGATGGACGGGTAGTGCAAGATATCTATGCCGTAATCACCACCACAGCTGTTAAATAAACACAAATTATTCACAATTTATTTGGTCATCTTTATGTTATACAAATACTAAAGCAACAAAATATTATTTTCCCTGTTGGATTTTAATATAGGTATTGTGGCAATCTCCTATTCATCTGTCAGTGGTGCTAGTGCAGGTTCTCCTTCCACTTTACGAGTCTCTGCCTTCTTACTGTTGGCAAATGTTTTTCATTACCGTAATTAAGAAATGTAGCATGTTGGATTAGAGAATCAGAATCAGAATCAGAATCAGAAGAGCTTTATTACCAAGTATGTTTACACACAAGGAATTTGACTTGACGACAGGAGCTTCCAGTGTAGAAGAAAGTACAAACATAGTGCAGACATACATAGGAATAACACAGTAGGGATGTAATATAACACTAATATAATAAAAAAAAGAAAAATTAAATAATGTACTATATACAGAAATAGAAGTATAGGAAAAAATGTAATTGTTTAGATAAATGTACATATATGTTTATTAGTGTGCAGATATGTTATTTACAAAGTGTGCAGTTTAATATAAATATAGCTATGTTAGTTGTGATGGACGATGTATAATTATGAAAGATTAATTGTTCAGACTGAATATAGCTTGTGGGAAAAAACTGTTCTTGTGCCTGACTGTTCTGGTGGTCAGTGCTCTGTAGCGCCGACCAGAAGGCAACAGTTCGAAGAGAGAGTGCTGCCAGTTTTCACCTGTGATATTATAACAGTGATAAGAATTAAACTTGTATTGACTCTGAAGTATGCAGATGTCTTTTTGGCGGGAGCTGTTGCCATGGTGAATCGTGGGAATCGTACTTCATTGATCATGGCTTTTCATAGTCGTGGTGCACGCGCTAAACTCAGAGATACACTCAATACACTCAACA